>NC_087063.1:4327374-4560171 GCF_963678635.1 Symsagittifera roscoffensis | reverse complement strand
GGAAAGAGAAAGAGAGTTAGAGAGAGAGGAGATAGAGAGGAGAGAGGAGAGAGATAGAGAGGAAAGAGAAAGAGAGTTAGAGAGAGAGGAGATAGAGAGGTGTGTGTGAGAGAGAGAGAGAGAGAGAGAGATAGAGAGAGAGTGAGAGAGAGAGGGGAGAGAGAGAGAAAAAAGGGATAGCAGGGAGAGAGAGAGAGAGAGAGAGAGAGTAGAGAGAGCAGTTGTTACTTTCCGCGATTTTGCCGTCTTGCAAATTTACGATGAATAGAACGGATGGAAAAAAGTAACTCCTCATTGTCTAATTTCGTTTCTATTTATGCCAGTTATATTTTCAGTCTGAAAACCCAATTTTTAATTCTCAAACTCCCAGACTACTATTCCCTCTTGCACCCTATAGCTTCGGGTGATTTGGAGGTCCAGTTACAAAAATCATTACAAAAATTGTTTTCAGTTTCAGTTTTGATGAAGCCATTCCTTTTCTTGTTCTAAATACACAAAAACCTATAAGCCGTATACTCAAAATTGTTACATCATGAATCCATCAAAAGCACCTAAAAAACATTTGCGCAAGCGAGTCTCGCCGGTATGCCTAAAGAGGCAATTGCGGTTGACAATAAGATTACGATCCAATATTACACAACTGATTTAAATTATATGGACAAAAAAACTGGAACAACAAATCGCATTTTCTCAACTGTTTTGAGTTTTGATAAAAATGATCAAAAAAACAGTTGCTCCAAATTTATTTAGAAAAAAATCTGGTGTATTTGTTTTTGTAAACTCGCCCACAAAAAAACGTATAATTTTGGCCGCATTTATTGGATAAAAAATTACAAAAAAATTATTTAAGAATCTGCCTCTTATGTAGTTTAACAATAAATATAATGGGCGTGATCACAAAAATTGTGCGAAACGAATAAAAAATAATAATTTAAATAAAACTTGGCACTTTATATCGAAAAAAAACTTCTAGAAGAATATACCCCTTTTACACGTTGTTGGGCTACCAAAAAGATTCACTTTTATACAGGCTTTTAAGCAATTGACCCGGTAGTTTCTGTGTAATCTTTGATAAACCAAATGCAGCAAGCAATTCGTTAGCCAATTTCGGAAAATAAATTGCAGAATAATTTTTTGGATTAAATTCCTAACAAAAAAGATAGTTTTTTATCATTTTTTGTTTAATTTTATTACAATTCGAGCATAACGCGTATTAGGTCGCAAATTCACTAATTTCGTCTAAGTAATTCAAACTGCTTTGCATTGAAAAAGGAGATTTGATCAGCGAACTTTTGAACCGTTCCATTAAAGGATCAAGGTAACCTATTTACCCAACATCATAAAATAAAACTTTTGAAACATACTTTTGATATAAATGAAACCCAAGAAAAACTGCAGTCGCAACAACAAAAAAGTTTGATTTTTCTCTTCTAACAACGAGCAATGAGCAATTACAAATCAATTAGATTTGAACCTAGAAATGTATTGAATAAAGATTGAAATTAATCTGGCTTTTCATTGAGATTTCAGAAAAATATTGTAGATAGTTGAGGATTTTTTAAAATTCAAGCTTAGCTTTTTTAATAGTCATAACTTTTATTCTCTACTATTTGTGATTGATTGGTCAATTCTTCCATGTTCGAAAAAATAAAAAGAATCGAAACAAGCCCAATTTTGCTTAAAATTTTGAAAAGTATGTCCAATACAGTCGAAGGCTATCCGATTTTGGTTAATAAAATCTGAAAATATGTTGCAATTTTAGTCGAGCACAGAGAAAAACTAGATTGAACACTAGCTAAACAGTTCGAGCACAGTCAAAACCTATCTCGACCGCAGTATAATATAGGCCGGGCACAGACAAAAAAATTGAAAATTGTCAATTTTTGTCAAGCACAATGGAATGGTAGAACGATTTATTGGTCGATCACATCATATAACACACTATTCCAGTCTATATGTGTGAATGATGCGCAGTTAGCTCAACCAGAATGCGTGCTGATCTTTTTATGAACACCACAAGGAGGCGGTCATTTTGCCAAAATCAAATAATTGGTCCCAGAATACCAAGCTGAAAAAAGCAACATAGATCCGATATGAATTTAACGCCAAACTGGTTAAGTTTGAGGAATATATATTTAAAAACTAAGTCAAATCCATTGTTTCTGTTTCAATTGTGTTTCAGATTTGTAAAAGCATTTCTTGATTCTGGTGCTACATATGTGCCAGTAAGCCAAAAAACGAGAATTGGATACTTTAATTTTAGAAATTTAGGTCGTAAATTTTTGAAATGAAAAACAATCGAAGTATTTTTTTTATAATACTTTTCAAATTTAATTAGAATATCGTTAAATTCAGCATAGTGTTAACTTCTGTGTTGATAGTAGTTTTGTGCT
The DNA here is from genome assembly GCF_963678635.1 of Symsagittifera roscoffensis. NCBI lineage: Eukaryota > Metazoa > Xenacoelomorpha > Acoela > Convolutidae > Symsagittifera > Symsagittifera roscoffensis. Next base: position 4,557,778 of record NC_087063.1, on the reverse strand, counting down.
TAAACTCTTTTTACAGCATACTGTTCTGGGTGGTGACCATTTTTTGTAGTTAACCCAAAACATTGCTTTTGGCACAGTGCCAGGCCTTCTCGTGACGGTCTTGTATAGAAAACAAATATGCTGGTCTTTAAGCATATAAATAATATAACTGCCCATAATTAACACATTTGCATTACAGTTTTTCGTAAATTGGACCTGCGTTTTCAATATGCCGAAAGAAACCGACAAACAAAACTGTTATAGAATATTTAACTTTGCTCGCTTCAGGTCGATTCTGCGTTCGACTGAAGATGATTTCCGGCTGCGTATTTCCAGCCACAAAACTGCACCTACTCGGGATTTTGAAAGTCGGAAGAACTATAAGCTATAAGCTTGCATAAATTGAAGGTGATTTGAGCGCTTTGAAGAGAACTAAGAACTGTTCCTTAAGAATGATTTCTTTTTCTAGAGGTTGTGAAATGTCAAATGCGACTTGAGAGAATTGTTCAGAAGTTTCGACAAGGGAATCTTGGGAATAGGTGTTGGCCAATTTTTTTCGTAAACTCAATAGATAAACTCAAAAACGGCCGCAGCAAATTGTGTTAGCGTGACAATTGCAAACTATAAATTGGCATTCAAAGTTTTAAGGGGCGATTGCAAAATCATCACTCAATTCTTTTGTACTCTATTTGACAAGGGAATTTGATGGAAAGTTTTGTAAGAATTTTAGATGATTTATCATTCTAAGAAAAGATTTTGGGGAGAAACAGCAGCGGAAACAACAATCAGGTATTTTAGTCCCTGCCCAGAGTTGATCCCGACACCTAGATTGGAAGTCACGCATTTAGTATATGCGCAATGGATCATTGCGGCTAACAACCTTCACCCGGCCGTTGTTTTTTCGAGATTTTTTGCTGATTCAACATTGAGAGACTCTTAATTATCTCGTGCATTTTTCCAGCAGAATTGAAAAGTGCATCAGCTTTCTCACCGGAGTCTTAGCAATTGTCTGTTGATTTAAGAATTTTTTCAATGATTGTGGGTCTGCTTCAATTTTCATTGATTGATTGTACTGTTCTCGCTCAGGCAATTTTTTTGAAGTAGTCAATTTGATTAGCTGTCAAAGTTGCATTCAAACATCAAAATAACATATCTTTGCGTGTCGTTTGCGTGTCTGACAATTGTGTCCACAAACAAAATCGTCCGAAAGACAGAAAAACACAAAGACAAATCATTCCTTGACACTTTTGTCACTAATTCACTAATTGACGACATTGAATAGGTGACACACTTGTCAGTTCACTAGGGTAATCACTTTTTTCTGCAAGGTCTCAGCTACTAAAAAACATAAGTTGCAGCTGCGAAATATTGTTTGGACACAGATGACAGAAAATTCAGCTTTTTGAACCAACGTGTCTGAGACAGAATCGTCCAAGGCACTAGTGTCTATGCACTCTATGGTTGTTGAGTGTCTTGGTTAATTTAATCGGACAGAACTTGAGTTTCAATTTTTCTGTAGAAAAATAACACTAATGTCTCTCATGCAAAAGTTGAGCGTATGATTTTTCTTTGAAAAATGTATTGAAAAAGGATTGCCACATCTCTTGAAGCTAGTGCAGATTCATTCAAAAATTTTCATTCAACAGTTGGAAATTTTGTTGCAGCAGCCAGAAGAACAGTTCCACCATGCTATGTGCGCAATAAGCAGAATTGGCTAAAATCATATTTTTCTTTATGTTCATAGGCATTTGGCGCTCTTCGGTATCGTAATTTTTTTGTCTCTCTTTAAACTAGGGCATATTCATACAGAAATTTTTGTTCAACAGTTGCAAGTTTTGTTTCAGCAGCCAGAAGAACAGTTCCAGCATGCTATGTAAGCAATACGCAGAATTGGATAAAATAATTTTTTTTCCTTATGTTCATAGGCATTCGGCGCTCTTTGCTATCGTAATTTTTTTCGCAGAAACGCTTGATTCAGGGCCTTCATGATGCCTCAAGTTTCAAGAAATGGCAAAAAACTGTAATTGCCAATAAATGATTTCAGAGTAGCTGCTTTGTTATGCCTTCCAGTTTAAAATTAAAAAATTATTTCGATAAAGAAATGAGGGTCGAAGTAATAGTTATGCTGGAAAATGACATCCGGTGATCCGCGGCGAAAGTGTAAAAATAAAAAGCAGTTATCACCAAAACTCCCAACTAACAAATGACATTTTTTTCTGATGGATAACAATACTTTTCAATGATTTCAATTGGTGAGTGACAGTTTTTAAGTTCACTTCTAAAAAATTATAAGAGTTTGATTTTTGAGGCACAGGCAATTTTTTTTGCAAAATATTAGGAAAAAGCGGTTCTAAGATTTTTCTCAAACTGATTTGTCAAATCAAAATAACTTAGGCACTCTTTGGAAACATTTCAGTACAAAAATTGCAGGTCAATTTTAATACGTAAATATTTGTGATGAAATGCATGGTTTTACTTTTTGATTAGTTGACAACCAAATGCTCGAAAAACAAAATGCTCTAACTAGTTGTCAACCAAATGCTCGAAAAACAAGTTTTTTAGCATTTAAAATATCTTCTGACGAGTAGTTCAGTTAATGTAATAAATAATCTTTTACAAACAAGCAGGGTCGAAATGGGGGATGAAATCGCTCCTTCATTTAGGAAGCTAGGTCTTTCTAAAAATCATAATTTTAGAGCTGTGGAGCTTTGTTTGGACACAAATGACAGAAAATTCTATCTATTTTGTTGGGACAGATTTGTCAGAGTCGCAAGTGTCTATGCACTCTATGATTCTTGAGCGTCAGGGATAACTTTGATCATACAGATCTTTCTTTGCAGAAAACTAACACTAATCTCTCTCATGCAAAAGTTGAACGTATGATTTTTCTTTAGAAAATGTATTGTAAAAATGATTGCCATCTCTCTTTAAAGTAGTACATATTCATAAAGAAATTTCCATTCAACAATTGCAAATTTTGTTACAGCAACCGGAAAAACAGTGCGAACATGCTATGTTCGCAATAGGTAGAATTGGTTTGAAACATATTTCAACAGGCTCACTTTTTCTTCATAGGCGTTCTATATTATCGTAACGTTTTCGCAGATGATTTAGCCTTCAATATGCTACAAGTTGTTAAGTTTCATAGAAGATTGACTTCAGAGTTGATGCTTTGTTATGCCCTCCAGTTTCAGTTTGAAAAATCATTTCAATAAAGAAACGAGGGTAAAAGTAGTAGTTATGCTGGAAAAGGATATCCCGTGATCCGCGGCAAAAGTTTAAAGAAAACGAACAAATATCATCAAACTGCTAATTAACTGACGAGGTTTTTTTCTGACGGAAACCTTTAGTTTATTGACTTCAGCAGGCGAGTGACCATTCTTAGCTTCACATCTAAAACAATTTTTTTGGCACCGGCAGTTTTTTTTGCTAACTATCAGGAAATAGTGGATCTAAAATTTTCTCACACTGATTTAAAAAAAAATTGTCGATCCTTTTTTAGATAGACCATATTCATTTTTTGAAGTCGCCCAGAAAACTGTAAAAACTGTATCTTGTCAAAATAGCCGCAATCAAATTTTTGGAAAACTATGTTTTTTATCATTCTTTGGAATCATTTTGCCAAAAAAATTGCTAGTCAAAATTATTATCGAAGCATTCGTAATGTATTGCGCTGTTTTTATTTGTTGATTTGTTGACAACCAAATGCTCGAAAAAAAATTTTGTCAATTAAAACCAATTTTTATGAGTAATTTGTAATTTAATTGATGTAACTCATTAATGGCATTTTGGAAAACATCATTACCAAATAGCAGGGTTGGGTTTGGGGGGAAAGTTGCTCCCGCCTTTAGAAACCTAACCCCCTTGCCAACTAAAGGATCCCCCTCTGGTAATATTTTACGACGCCTTTTTCACCCCGCAGACACTTTGCCCCTTCCTGAATAAAAACCCCTGAAAAAAATAGATTCTTGTTTACCTAACAAAGTATTTGTGTAAGCTAATCATTTAGGTAAGTTTGTTGTACTGGCCTGGAATTCAAATGAAATCGTCCGACCTTGATAATCACCAGTTTTTGTGCAAAATGCATAATGTGATTGCGGTTCTGCGTCTCCTGGCCTAAAGGAAAATAAACAGTTATCACTATTATCTTCTTTTATGATCTAGACTAAGGAAAATCAAATAAAGTTCCAGACAATTTGTAAGCCTCAGTGGTTCCAAAAACCATCAAACAATTCAGGCAGGATCAATATTTCTCAATATTGCTGTGAGACACCCCGTTCAAGAACATTCTGCATCCAGTCTTGCCGTTTAGAAATCACTAGGCACATGCACATGAAAACATGAAAGAAAAAATTTACGGTGTAAATATATATTTTCTTTTTTCGAAGTTGTATGTCAGCTACAGGGCGCACAGACAATTCGGTCAAAGACAATTCAACCAATTTGAAACTCAGACAATTCAGCCACAAATATACAGACAATTCAGCCTGAGACAATTCAGCCAGTTTTACAAAACGCTAGTTCGAAAGAAAAAAATCAGAAGTGGGGTGATTTCTCGGTTCAAGGTCGCCGCGTCGCGGCGATAACCGGCTCTAAGTTTCGTATAGAGTCCTACCCTCTGTTGGCAAGCCCGCAACACGTTGGCGCGACTGCGGCGGTCACTATTATTGGCTGAATTGTCTTTGACCGAATTGTCTTGTCCGCATACTTTTGGCTGAATTGTTTGAACTTCAAATCGGCTGAATTGTCTTTGGCCGAACTGTCTGGACGCGGAGGTACAGTGTGTTTTTTCAAGTTTTGCAGGAAATTTGCAAAAAGTATGCCGTGTCCTTTACTAAATTCCATGTCTAAGGTCACCACCTCAAGTAATTTTAACTCCCCGCAATTAAAGAGAGGGGGGTGTCAATCATTAACCCACTCCCCAAATTCTACCAATGAATAGGGGGGGGGGGTACGGGAGTGAATGGCAATTAAGCTTAACTGGGGAGGGGGGTAATCTAAACAGAGGGGGGTGGAACGTGGGAGGGGAGGGTTAAAGCAAACGGAGGGAACACCGTTCAAACCACAATATATATTATATTAAAAAATATATATAAATTTCAACGTGAAATGAAACATTTTACGAAACGTTTTACGTAGGAACTGCACTAAACAGGAAATGAGATAAATTTGATAAAAGTTGTAAATTTCACAAACCATCTCTCGAAAAAACCCATTATAATCGATTATAATCGATTTTAATGGATTATATTGGCATATAAAATATTAGGATTGTAATCTGGATTGTAATCGATTTCAATGGATTATATTGGCATATAAAATATTAGGATTATAATCTGGATTATAATCGATTATAATGGATTATATTGACATAAAAAGCATAAGGATTATAATCCTATTTTGATGGATTATAATCGATTATTTTGTAATTTTACTCGGACTTTATTGATTAGAAAAATAGTTTCATTATAATCCAATTTTAATCGATTATAATCGATTATTATCGAAATTTAGTGAGACAGGCCACGAAAATTCAAAATAATTGATTATTATCCATGGAACTCCGGTGCGGGGTGCCAACAAAGTTTACGCTACACGTTTTTTTTGTCGAAGTTCACTGAAATTTTGTGCATGGAATCCACTTAAGTTTTATGATAAGTTGAAGAAATTTCTCTGATTTCCAGTGATCTTCAATAAAATGAAAATAACCCGGTGCGGGTTGTTTTCATTTTGAGGGAAGGTTGAGATTCACGCAACGCGCGAGACCAAATTGCGTAAGCTTACAATTGTTGTCGAGCTTAACGCTGATTGTGATCAAAGTTTTCTTCAATTCTCAGCTACGGAATTGTAGCTACGTGTCGGTCAAGTATGAAATTTTTGGGCTCGACACCTTTGATTATTGTAGATTAGAAATATTATCTGAGGTTCTTCTTGCGTTTTAGAACTGCCCAACTAAGTAGTGTGTAGTTCCGAAATATCTGCATTCCCTTTTGTTCCCTGGGGTATTATATAGTACTATTTTGATACAACGCATTAATTGCTACAAAGCGACACCGTGGCGCAGCGCCATGGATGTTTCGAACCTCCACTTAATTCCTGAGAGCAAGTTTCTTACAATTCTCTCCAATTCCAATTTTTTTTAAATAGCAATATAACTGGTGAGCTATGTGGAAGGAATGTTTTCTGTGTCGGCCTAGCAATGAATTGTCCACGCCCATAACGCACGAGCTGGTAACGAAAGATGGGACACTTACATACCCCATTTAGGAAATGGTTATTAATTATGTCGAGTTTTACATACAGTGCTGAATTTAAGGATTTGACAGTTTTATTGTTAAAACCAAATAACAAATTCATATTAAACTGTGAGGTTCATATAAGCCAACACTCATGCTTTGGAGTCAGTTTAACTTTTTAAGTCAAAACTTAAATTTGAGCGGGGCTATGGTGTATGGTGATGCATTTTGGTAGCTCAAATACAAGTTGTTCATTGTTTTATATATTATCAAAAAAAAACAATTTTTTCAAAAAAAAGACAAAATTAGGATTCCTAGCACTTATTTCTTCAGCAAAAAATGTTCGTAAATGAGTGAGAAACAATCGCCATTTTTTTGTAATATTCGAAAAAAAAATTACAAAAATAAAAGATGACGATAGATTAGCCAGATATCTGTATAAGAAAATTATCGTGAAAAATTTTCCGCTTGCACTCTCTTTCAGCGAAGAGCGAACTAAGTTGACAGAATTCCTTCATTCAATATTGAAAAAGTTTTCCCTCTGTAAGACACGATTGGGCAAAAATTATAATTACTTGAAATTTGCAGTTTTTTTCAGGTAAGGATAATTGTTTCTCAATTTCGTGAGAATAATTTTAAATGTTTTTTGCTTCTTTTTGTGGGAAAAACTGCAGTAAAAAATTCTCAGCTATTCCATTCTGAGCTGATCCACTTCCTCGATTTGCAATTACAAACTTTTTTCAACTTTTGTTAGTACCATTCAAAACCAGAACTCTATTGTAAATTTTTGTTTTTTTTTCTAAAAAAAAACTTTGACAAGCTAATGTGGGTTGATTTAGGATTTTTCTGTGTTCTTTTGAAGAAACAAATAATTCTGATTTCATTGAACTGTTCAGCGTGCTAATTGTTATGTATTTTAACAACAATAAAAATGTGGCGTTTGAAATTTATAAATTTAAATGAAAAATTGGAAAAAAGTCATAGTGTTTTTCATTCTGCCCATTTTCAAGTAGAATTTTAAAATTGTGAAGTAAAATACTAAACTAGTCGCAAGCTATAGGACCTATAAATCTTTTAACAACATAAAGAAGCACAAATAAAATTTGGAAGATACTATGGTGTATGATGTTTCTTTTCTTGCTCGATTCTTGGTAGTTCAACGTAAACTTGTAGGCTGCTAAATTTAGTATCATGCGAAAGCCATCAGTAAAAAAAAATGGATTCCTTAAACTTATTGAGAAAACAATATTCTACACCAATGTAAAGAAAAATTAACAAAATGCCATGCCAGTGTGGAGTAAAACTTAGTTTGAATAGTTTCCTTTTTTTAAACTAAAACTTGACTACAAGCAAGCTAAACTGACGGATTCTCTTCATTTCTGTAACACCTGATTGAATAACATATTTGTTGCTCCGACCATTGAAAACGGGGAGGAACTTTGTATTCGGGTAGGTTTGTTTTTTTTTGCTTTTTATTTTCCACACAAAATCAAGCACCATAAATAATGACTGGACTGGGTTGAGTGATATGTCATTTTAAAGCCCTTACAGTCTTGATTTAAAGCACTTTAAAAAAGTTTCAAACAAATTTTCCCAATATCGAGAAAAACTGGTTCGAAGTTTTCGATTTTTCGTCTTATTTCGAGCGAACCAAGCAAGCGAGCAAACGTATTATTGCTCAAAAGCTTAATTTAAACGTAAGAGTTTTTATAAAAATTGAAAAACTTGAAAAACTTTTCGAAAATTTATTGACTTTTTTTTGTTTTTCCAGTAATTTTTCTTTAAAAATTATTTCCAATTTGCTCATTTTAGCATTGCTGTCGAACATACTTAATCTCCAGTTTTTGTTCAGCTCCTTTTAACACACAACGCCGAAAAAGAACGACAATAATTTGAAAAAACTTTGTTGTATTTTTTTAAAAATTATGATCGCAACATTCTGTGCTACTTGCACACTAACTGACTATCCTTGTTTAAAATTTGCAAATTTCATATTTCATTTTGAATGAAAAAGCAAAATTTAACAAAATTTGAATTATTCTGTTTGAAAACATTTAACATTTCTTGTGAAACAGTTCATTGTTTTTAACTACTGTTGCAAAAACACCAGCAACAAAAAAATAAAAGCTAGTTAATTAAATCGTGAGATATTTCAACCCCACACTCCAAAGATACAAGAATAAAAATAGGAAGGAGCTATGAAAAAGGGTAGTGCTCTTTGTCGCGTGATATTTAAACAGTTCAAAAAACACCTGTAGGGTGCCAAAATTTTCAAATTGAAGCCCTTCAGTCAAAAAACGGACTCCCAAATTGTAGTAAATAACAATAAAATTTGTTCGTAATTGAAAACAAATCAAAATTCAGTGATAGTTGAAAAACCTGAACAAAAGAAAAAATAATTGAAAAGCAGAGTTTGGAGGTCTGTAAAATAACCAGATCTCTCAATGTCGAAAAAAAATAGTTCTTAATAAATTATTTTTCGTACTCAGCGAAGAGTTAATTAAATTGACTAAAACTATTCATTTCAACGATGAACGATTTTTCTTTTGTTACACATGAATCAGCAATTTTTATGTTTGTTTCTAACATTTATGAGCTTTTCACTCTTTTTGAGATAAAAACGCAAAAATGTGTAATAAAATTAAAAAAAAAAACCTTCAGTTTGAAAAAACTCGACGGCTTTTGTCTAAACGCGCTGATTTTTTCAGTTAATTTTTTGCAAGAAAAAATGCAGTCGAATCATTCTGAACATGTTAAGTTTCGTAAAAAAATCTTATATTTTTGCTCACATTCCTGCCGTGTTTTTTTTTGTGAGAAAAGTAAAAAAAAAACAGAGTAAACCAAATTTTTTAGTTTTTCACAGTTTCCCTCGGGTCTCTTTTCTCATATGTGTTTTCTTGGATGATACTGACTAGATCTATTCTAAAATGTTTTGAGACCTTATTTGTAGCCGAAAAAATCTCTTTTTCAGCAAATACATTATTTTGTTTTGTAAATTAAGATAATTTAATACAACAGATCTCTAACTTGGTTTCTAGGAAATTGATAATAAAAGCAAAATTGATTTAATTTTTTTTGTTAGCGACTAGTTTTTGCTATAGAGTTTTTCACAATACTGTCAAACGGCCTGAAGAAAATAGTTTTCGTCTCAGTTCGGGTTCATTTGACTTACTATGCACTCCTGGATACCTCTTGGGCATTTTCTCGTTTCCATAATAATACATAAATGACGAATTGGGCATAGAATTGAGACCGTAACAAAATCCAGCTATTGTAACGCTCCTGCACATGTTTAAAGCCACTTGAACAGCTACAAAACCAGTGGTGCTTCTTGAATTAGTGGTGTTTTGGTTTTGATTGGACCTATTGAACAGTTGTTCCGAGATTTCAGGGTTGATTATCATGATTTTGTCTGCTTTAACTGGTATTTCTAGAGGACTTTTCTGCCAAAATTTCATCGGCTTTCGTAAACTCGGTTGAATTAACTGAGACACCCAATTGATGTCGTCTTCTTTAAATAAGGCAACTGCAACTGCGCCTTCTCCTATGCAAATTATGAACATTTAAATCATTTACACTAACTTCGGCTCTTTTTCTTTGCCCCCCCACCTGCAATTTTTTACTAGTAAAGTTACTGTTCACATTGTCCGATCATTATGAAAATTGACATGCGGACTAATTAGGATGAGCCAAACACATTTGGTCTTTCATATTTAACCTTGTAAAACCACTCGTTACACCATAAAATTTATGGTCGTCGGAGGTGGGTGGGGGGGGGGGGGGTTTGGGGGATAAAAAGAGCCTTAAATTCTTATTAGTTTTCAAATTTTTTTAAACTGAGCTGTAAAACAAGGCTCGGACCAAGTTAAGGCTCGTTTTCCAGGCCTCATACCCCCCCGCCCCCAACTCATATCAGCATCAATTTTATGGTGTAATGAGGGTTTTTACAAGGTTAATTATGAAGACCAAATATGTTTGTCATGGGCTCTTTTTCCTTTTCCCCCCCACCTCAGACGAGCTTCAATTTTTTAGTGTAACGAGTGGTTTTACGAGGTTAATTATGAAGACCAAATATGTTTGTCATGGCCTAATTAGTCTATATGTCAATTTTCATAACAATCGGACAATGTGGTCAACAAACTTACTTGTAAAAATTTGCAGGTGGGGGGGGGAAGGAAAAAGAGCCATGTCATGGCCTTATTAGTTAGCATGTCAATTTTCATGATAATTAATCGGTTGGTAGGAACAGTAATTTTAATTGTAAAATTTGCAGGTGGGGGGGGGAAGGGGTAAAGGAAAAAGAGCCCAAGTTACCATCCTCCCCATCCCCCAAACCACTTGGGGGGGGGGGGGTGTTATCGTGGTTCTAATTTGAAACTTTCAGCCAATCAAAATCGGAAATTTAACAGCAGCGCATTGAAAACCAAATTGAATGCTGGGGTGGAAGGTCTTAACTTGATCCCGAGGCTCTAGATTAATACGACGACAGGACATTAAGACGACATGATATAGTTATTACCAATATCCTATACTATTGTACAAATTTGTGAACCTGATAACAATTTATTATTGTTTTGACTAAAGTACGATTAAGACAATTTATCCACAAGGGAAAGGACCAACATACGAGCTTTTCAGTTCATAACGGAGAACCGCTGTTGTGCCCCTGCGTATGAACTACATGCATTTTTTATTATGATTATTATGACAATAGGACGACAATTCAGCGATAAAAAACATTTAAAATAAACTGTTGGCATTTAGTAGGTTATTTCTCAGAAACACATTCGTAGATTTGCTTGTAGCGTCGTCTTAAAGTCCCATCAAAAAGGGTTGTCGTCTTAACAGCTGTCGTCTAAATTGCCAGAAACCGTAAAAACACGCTTTGAACTGGTTAAAATCACACGCTGTGGTAAACTAGCTATTTTTTTTTTCATAAAACAACCAATGGACAAACTGGGATCCTCATAGGCACTAAAAACACTAAACATCTAATTTGATTTTAGAAATCTTAAGATTGGAAAGAAAAATTCGTTTCCTTCTCTATCTTTTTTGGCTCTTTTCCAGTTCCCCCCTTTTGACTTTTTCTGAAATTCAATTTATAAAAGTCTATTTAAAATGACTTTTCATGTTATAAACTGCATCAAAACGTGTCAGCGTGAACAGGTGAACAAATTTTTACAACATGTCTTTCATTCGAAATTTCGTATGATCAACTCTTCTGAAAAGCTTTATTTTGCTATTTTACGAGGGGGTGGGAAACTGGAACAGAGCCCTTTTTTATCTATAGTTATTTTGCGTATTGTTATGGGAAGGGAGGGGTTATGGTGATGGAAAAAAGCTTCAAAAATAAGTTGAATCATTTGTTTTTTTTATCTGTAAAGTTCAAATGCTCATTTTTGCCTTGGTAGAATTCCAAGGTTGTAGGTGCTGATTCAGGATACAGCACCCTCAAGTCTGTTTTGGAACCGACATCCTTCTCGTACCCTTTGATGGGCGCCTTGTTTAATCGTATCACGACAGGGAAAGAATCAATAAAAGAACCCTGGCGTTTGGAGCGTAAACACGAGCCTGAGCCTACCACTATGCATTTAGAGTGTCGAGCTTTTTTCACAACTGGATTTTCAGCGGGGTCTTTCAGCAAACTCAAAGCTTGAGAAAAAACCTTTTGTTCAATTTTCTTATTCTTTTCTATCTGCACAAATGTGGAGTTTTGCCGCCCAGTTGAATTTAAAAACTGTTTAAACGAAGTATTGGAGAGAAAGGGGTAAGCATTGACTTCATAATCTGAAATGACCTTCGTTGAATTGTGATTCAGATGTGAAGTTTTGTTCTCTGAAAATAAAGATGAGTTCATAAATCGATGGAGTAAACTTGGTCTCATCTGATAATTATGGGTCACATTCTGACTGGATAGAAGAAAAAAACATACTAATGCTAGAACTGAAAAGGAAATAGAAATTTGCAATAACAGTCGGTATGTTGTCGGATTAGCAGAAGATAAAGGAATATAAATAACAGAAGTCATTTTTTCTAAGTTTCACGACCAAAGTGTATAACTAGAAAGCAATTTAAATAATTAACCTAATCCCAAAATTTGTAACACGATAAGATGAGCTTGAATTAAAAGAAAATGCGCCGATAAACGCAACACCTGAAATATAATATGAATTATATATTTTCTGAAGTGCAAAACATTAAATAATAAATATACCACGTGGTTATTTTGATTTTATAAACTTTACTTTTCTCACAGTCGAATGCTTTCTGTTTGCTTCAAATTTCTATCTTATTTTTTATTTATGTGGTTTTTAAATGATTTTTTTTCCTTTTTAATCATTTGTAAAGAGGAATCCTTTGGAGAATTTTAAAAAATTAAAAAAGATGGCTGCCATAAGCAAGACAGATAATTTTTTTTCAAAAACAGCCCAACCGTTACAACATTTTTGCTTACGCGACTGTTTCTCGGATTTAAAAAGACTTCTTCAAAGATTGGATAAATCGTAGAAATGATGGTATTTTTACTCAAATGCTCTTACTAGAATTCATAGCGAGAAAAACCAAGGACATAACTTATGATTTTTGTGGTGATCGAGTGCGTGGAAAAAGTGAAAAATTAAATATCGTATCAAAGTTTGGGCTTTTTTTCAGTCCCCCTTCTGATATTTTCTGAAATTCATTATTTGAAAATCTATTTAAAATGACTTTTCATGTTATAAACTGCACTAAAACGAGTCAGCGTGAATAGATGAACTAAATTCTACAACATTTATAACAAGAAAAATGCCGTGTCAACAATTTTTTGAACATCTTCATTTTGTAATTTTACGAAGGGGGTGGGAAACTGGAAAAGAGCCCCAAGATGTTCAGACTCTGTTTTAAAAGTGATTTATTGTTCCGATTTTTTTAACGAAACTAACGTAATATTTGTGTTCGGGGTGGTTTTTCTCTTCAGACAAATGTCGACTTTTTAACTAATCACTTTTGACGGAATTTTTAAATATCATTCAAGGTATTAATGTCCTGAGCATAAATTTGAAAAGATATTTCACCTGTGGCAATTTGGGGGTTTAAAGATTGCCATTTTGGCTAATTTGGGACAATTAAAGCGCAATAGGTTTTGCGCTATTAACACGTAAGCGGAGATTTAATAACACATAAGCGGAGAACTTAAAAGACAGTTAGAAGATTCGGTGCTTCAACCTGATACGAGCAGTCTAGTTATCATTTTCATTTTGTGGACTTTATGACGTTGAATTCTGCTTTTAATCTTTTTTAACTTGTAACTTCCGATTGTTACAAACTGAAATGTTGCCAATCAACCAGCTACCCGAAACCGATCTACCTCAGAACGGAAAAGAGACAGAAATATCAATATTTTCAGCTAACGATGAACGATGCTACACAATATACAAAGTTGCTCGCATATCAGGGCCAAGCCCTGCATGCTCCGATTACCCTTAACTGGTATCGAGATAACCTATAATTTCAGACTGTCAGTATTGTTAAAGTGGTACACAGTTTTTAGCTTGCCTGACTTCAATTTGAAAGAATCTCAAGCACTGGATAGTACGTCACGAAAACTTAATTCATTTTCCAAAAGAATTAAGTATTGAACGGCCAGTTTTCAACCGTAAGTACGTTAATGCAAGCAAACTCGCATAGTAATCCTATAGTTACAGCATCAACCCGCACGTGATGAAAGTTTTTGGTGAAATTGGTTTATAAAAAGCCACCCTGAGCATATATATACTCCTCGCTTTATTCAAAAGTCGAAACAATGGGAAATTACTGTAAGTTTTAAATGGTATTTGATGGAATAATCAAACCGCAGTAATGGAACAAAGATAAAATAAATGTTTATGAAAAGTAGGCCAAATGATCAAAACAATTGTCACAAGATGAGTTTTTGTTACCGTAGTTTCGTCAATGATTTGTCAGTAGTTATAGAGAAATGTTGTTAAAAAAAGTGTACCATTAAAAATTTGCTGTTACAATTCGCCTAAATTTTTTAAACGCATAATTTTGCAGAATGTACAATTAATCGATTTGGCCGAATTTAGAGTTGCGTCGTTTTTAGTTTGAATCGATTGGAGCAGTATTTGGTTTCGGTTTTCAGAATTTTTGTTTTGAGTGGTACAAGACGCTAAAAATTTTCTCAGGTTAGTTTGAAAAACAACCAGAAGTCATAGTTTGACCAAAATTCATATTTTGATCAAAATCCATAATGGAGCAACAACGCATAAAATAAACTGAGTCGAACATCAAACTAAGTCAAAAATGTCAAAGTGAATTTCAAAATTTGATCAAAAGCCCATAAACGCACGGGCATTTAGTCGAGCTGAAACCCAAAAATTTAAGTCAAACCGAAATGTTTTTTTTTTGTGTGAAATTTTGTACGATTTTGTCCGCTTGCAATACTATATATTAAAAGCAGATGCACTTATCAGAATTTTTCATTATGATTTTACTTTTAATGTGCAGTTAGCTAAACTGGCAGATGTTTTGACCATGAAGAAGACCACCACAAGAGCGTCTACAAATGGTCCCAAAATCAAATAAAAGAAATAATTTTAGGCAACAATAAATTCGCTTCTATAAAAACAAATGGCTTAGACATAATCCAAATTTCAGTTTCTGTAAAAACAAATTGTTTTTTTTTGCCCACAATAAGAAAAATAAAATTGTTTTACTTTATTTAAACACTTTTTTTGTTATTCTACGGCTTGGAAAGAATTTGTGTTTTTGCCAATTGTTTCAAGATTCAAAAAACGAACAAACTGATCTCCGACTAAATTTCATTAGTTTTACTTGTTTGGGAAATCCGAAAAAAAAATGTTTTGAGCAAATGTTAATGCCAGGTGTTTTTGTGGACTAGCTGGGGGTTGCACCAGCTTACAAAAAAAATTGTGTCATTTCTCCAACACTCAGAAAAACTGAATTATGCATTCTGCCAGAGGTCAACAAAACTGAATATTGTTAACTAAACCGTCACCACCTATTTTACCTGTACATTAACAAAAATTTAACCCCTTTTGCGAACTAAACCAACAATTAAAGATCGGCCAATTTGGTACCTTGTAGTTAAAGATAGTTGTCAAGATCAAAAAACGTTTAGAAAAAAATCAAAACTCGCAATCTTTTTTGCTCAAACAATCAATTTGGTCCCAATAGATTTGTCAAAAAGCTCTAATATTTCTTTGCCAAAGTTTTGACCCCTCTTCAGACATATTCTCTCCAACCTATTGGCCATTTTTACTTTATGTTTTAGCGAATTTCTAGTGCTGATTTTTAGGATTTTTTGAAACCATATTGAAAAATCACGACTATTCCAACGTTATTTCGAGAGGCTTGACTTATAAAATGAGAACGCTTGTTTTCCATGTTCCCTCTACTCGTGAATTTTGTTTCGAAAATCTGCTCGCGTCCCAAAAAAGCCATCAGAAGAAAATAGTTTCGATCTTTGGCAGGCATCATAAAATCAGGACTCGATTCGGAGCAAGAAAACAACAAACCTGAAACTTTAAAAATCCTTAGAAACGTTTTGATGATAGTGATTTTTCCCTATTTCATTTTCAAAATAGCAAAACCACTTCTGTAAAATTGTTGTTGATACTTTTTTATATGCTGATAATTTTTTACGAAAGTTTTTTGCTTATAGCTTTTCCGTTTTTTTTGGCAATTGTCTACCAATATGCGAATGAAAATTCTCCAGTTGGTTATACCAATAAAACTTAATTCTGAAAAATAGGCTCAGTAAAAAAATTTTAAAGAAATATCAAGCAGTTTCTAAATGAGCCAAGAAATTTAATATTGGAAGTGAATTCCTGCGCGATTAACAAACAAATTGATGATTTACCAAGCGCTCCTGTTTCAAGTTAAGTTTTTTTTATCCTCAACGGTATTTTTTTCACTTACCTCATCTAGCATTAGCAGCAGATTTTCTTTTTCCTTTGAATGGTAAAATTAATCAAAATCAATGGTACTGAGTCAAAATCAAAATTTTTTCGAATAACTTCGATTTTCTAACCAGCCATTTTTAAATACGATCCAAAACATGTAAAGTTTTTGAGAATTAACTTTATCAGTGATTATATTTCTATAATTTCAAAATAAAGTTTGTCCTAATTTAGGCAAACTGGCACCTTCTAAACAATTCAGCTAACATTTAGTGCTACTAAGACGTAAGCGTTGATTTGATCCGGTCAAAAATCGTTCCAAATTGAACTGAGGCGAGCAATTTGGAACGTAAATACGCTGATAGTCGCTAACTACATGGTTTTGTATTCTAGCTTGTGCGTGTAGAAGTGGTTTAAAAAAATTTTTAACTAAATTTTTTGTTTTATTTTAATTTTTTTTGAAATTTTATCAGCTTGGACTTCTGTTTTGAATTGGGTACCTATTTATTGCTTAAACTTTTAGAACGTTGATTTCCTTGTCACCGTATTATGTTTTTGCCAATGAAATGCTAATATAGCAATTTACGGAGTTTTACGGAAAACATATGAAGAACTTTCCGGAAAATGCGTTTTTTTGTTTTCATTTAATTCTTTTTTACTCTTTGAGTTAAGGCGCTATCATTACACTTTGTTCTAAATAATTTTAACTAATCACAAATGTTTACCAACTAAAGCGCTTGGATCAGCTTATACAACTCGTTTTTCCAATCGGTATTTAATTTCGCCATCTATGAGATATATATCAGGAAAGACTAGCAAGTTTCAGAAAAAAATTAGAATGGACTACCACAAAATACAATTTTTATTTGCAATTATTATTTATGTTAATGGAAATACTAATAGCGGAGTTCATGAGTGCCGAAGTACAAAAGAGCCGAAAATGATAAAGCCCAAGAGTGACAAAATTTATTTAGATAATGAGGTTTCAAAATGAACAAAGCCAAAATAATCAATAGATAGTATTTTTTTCGGTGCTCATGAACTTCAACACACCTGAGCGCCCCTTTATAATTATTTTTGTGTGCAATTTTTGTCTAGACGAAGTAAGAAAAGCTCAGAAGGCGAATAAAAAATTACTCCAAGTAGTCAAGCTTTAACATAAAAACCCTGGTTATTTGACCAAATATTAGACTAATTGCTACTTGAAATTTAATTTTATCTGCCACTTACTTACCTTGCTACATTTTAGAATAAGGAAATGTTAAAGATGAGCTGAACTTCATAATTTGAATCTCAAGGAGAACAAACAAGATATCACATTTGCAAAGAGTTTGAAAATTTGTTATGCAAATATAATCGAAGACAACGAAAGCAATAAATTAAAAGTCTTCGAAACGTAGAAAAAACTTTGTATAGAAGCATAAATATATACCCGGCTATCCGTCTGATTCCAGACCATAAAATAAAAGTAATTTTTAAGCTCAGCTTTAACAAAAAATATAATATCAAAGTAAGGATTTTGAATGAAATGCGTAAGACATCGGAAAGAATCTGCATTTTTAATAGAAATAGTTGAAAATAAATATTTATTTATAATTTGACTTTTGTCACTGTAAAATTTTAATAAGAAACTAATCATGATCCATGACTAAAATTTACGATAAATTGCAAAGCTGAAACTATTCATAGTTTCAGCTAGAGAATAAAATAATTAAGATAAGAATCAGTTGCTTTCTTCCCCCCTATAACCTCGCAAAAAAACCAGTATATAACTAGATCTATTGAGAACAGGGAAATATAAGAGTTAAATTATGATTGGTATTAGACTAAGGAGTTGCACGAACCTATCCGGCTGAAAATAGATAGCGTGACGAACAAACGGTGTACCCTCATCCAAAGTTACTCTATGAGAAGGCCACCTCGGACCTAAACTCACTAGATACAGTTGAACAAACAAACAAACCTCGAGGACAATTTCACTTCTGGTAAGTTCCTGAATGATACGGAAGCCCTAAAAAGTGTTCAAAAAAGAGAAAAAACGTTTAGACACTATGTTGAAGAAGAACATTTAGACTTTTCTCTCATGATACAGAATTAGTAAAAAAAACAAATAATGGAGAAAACTCGCAGCACTCTCCTAGAATATGAAAACTACAAAAACGAGAGATTTCGCGCCAGCAGACTTAACCAAAAAATGTTTCTGCAACCAAAAAACTTTCTTTCCAACTTCGTTCCACTAAAAAAGTGTGCGCAAAGAAAAAAATCACTTTTAATTTCAAAGTTAGGGGCATCATTGATTCTCAGACCAAAATTGCCACTTTCAGGCGAAAATTGCCTGACAAAAATCACCAAGTTTCTTTTAAAAATTGCCAGCAAAACATTTGAGTTCGCCTGGAGAAAAAAAACACTCCGAGCGCAAACATTCCGTAACTTTCTTCAAAAATAGGAACTACACAAATTTGTATTAGCTTGCCTCGTATCAATTTGAAGTAATTCTTGAGCTGGACTAATTCCCACTTACGTACGTTAGTAAAAATAACGAAAACCGTATGGTAAGCTCTTTCAGACAATCGACTATTTATCAGACTAAGCGACTAAAAAATGAGTCGAAACTCTTGCTTCAAACGAGGCATCTGCAAGTTGCGAACGCTTGCTTCATTCTATTGTTCTCATGTTCGGCAGCAGTGCTACTGTGCGCGTGAATCAGTGTTTTGCGCCTAACTTAGATAGTTTTGCATTTGGAAATGATAAAAACGTTTCACAGAACTCGCTTTTTCGTCAGAAGATTTTTTGACGTCTGTTAATCAAATATGCAATATTTGCTTTACTTTGATCTTCTAGATAATTCTGTTTCATGTTTTCTGTTTCAAAATTGCTTTGCTAAAAAACAGGTCACTAAAAGGGGTCAGACTTATGCTAACAAAATGCACACCATATAAAATTGAACGATTGAGTAAACAAAACCAAGACAATTTCATCCTCTCCTTTTCACGTACTGTTATATTTTTGTTATAGTTATTGCATTTGAATTTAATTAGTTTATTATAGAAATTTCACATCGGCAAACTTCAAGGCACTATAACGTTTGTAAAATAATTGCAGCTTAAATATTCCTTTGAACAAAAGATATCAGTATCTTTTCGATGGGGTTTAAAAAAAAACGAACCAAACTGATCTTAAAAAGTGCTAATTTATCTGGAAAAAAAATCATGTTGCTCATAAATATTTTGAAACTCTTTTAAAGTCATGTTGCCTTTTTTGGTTTGTCAAAGTTTTAATAAAAATTTTCAAAAGCGAGCTTCTAACACAGAGCTGGAGCGTAGCTTCGCATAACTTGCGATACAATGCCAGCGCAGCAATGCAAACAATACAATGCAAGCGAATAAATAATGAGACGGAAGAAAACAAAAACGCCAGGGGAAGAAAACAAAAATAAAAAGACACAAGTTTAAAATGAGCTTTTAGGATTTACCGAAGGGGCACTAAGCCAACGACCATTAACCCGAAAACAAAAAATTCCAAAAAAAAACTGTTTATAATACGGTACAATTTTTCGGGCAATTAGGTTTTAAAACTTTGAAATCATTTAATCTATCAGTTTTGCTTTTGAAGTGACACAATTTAAGTTAAATAAGTCGATGAAAAAAATCAAGACGAAAATTAAATCAAATAGAAATTTTAAACGAAAAAAAAAGGCTTTTAAATGTATCAGGGCTTTTAAATTATGCAAATTACAGAAGTGAATCAAAAACACTTGCATATACGATAAAAATTTGTGACATTACAGAAAACTCCCTGATGTGGTAACCAAGTCGATAAATATAAGCAGACAAGCGAAAGTCCCATAACGAGGCCAAACTGTGTATTTTGTGAATTGTGAGCGGATCTCGCATCATTGACAATGCCTTTGTTCTTTCTTTGTTTTTTTAATTCTCGTTGATCGTTCCGAAAAAAATTTCAAATGTTTAAAAATTTGTCTATGGATTCCAGAGACACACAAACACCAAATTATGCGCCAACTGTGCACCATATGTCCTTGTAATGCCGTTAATTTAATTTTTCCCGGGGAAAAGTTCACACATCTTGAAAACAACAAGGTCCGATCGAGACTCAAATCCTTCACCCAAACATACGAAGGCACCCGCGTTACTTCTAGGCCAAATAGAAAAAATTTCAGAAGTTGCTACGATTCTCTAATAAAACAATTTCACAATTTTTGTACAGATTTTTTTTTTACAGTGTTCCCGATTACTAGACTTTTGCCATCGCAAGTTTGAGCATAGCAAAAAAACAGTTGGAAAAATGTCAATGAGCTCAGGTAAAAAAAAACAAAAAAAATTTCTCGTTTTTCGAATTTTTTTTTTAGAAATTTGAAGAAAAAATTTATATCACGTTGAAGTTCATCAAATTTTCAGATTATGTTTTAACATCATAAAATTTTTCCAAGTAGAGAAAACTGGATCAAAGTCATTCACTTTATTTCGCTTTTCTAACTGATGAATGTAATTTGCCTTCCTTTCAAGAAAGTGAATTTGATTGGAACGTAAAATCAACTCAAAAGTCAAACCGTAAACGATCAATTTTTTCTCATTATTCTGTTCATATTAGTTTAAAAAACATATGGCTCAACCAAGTATTGATTTTTACAATTTGGGGGGGGGGGGTTTAATTTGCTCGATGAGAGCCCTAATGAGAAAGCTAAAGCTAGTACAAATACTAACTAATTTCTTCGCATAAAGCCAAGTAAAATCGAAAAAAATATATTGCGTAACGTCTATGTTAAAATAAATTGTGAAATCAAGGTAATATAAGTTACGATAAAGTGCAAGATTAAGATTTTGAAATTTAGCACAGGAAAGTGTATTTGGAGACGCGAATAAGTAAAGCAATTCAAGACTGGTTACTTGCTAAGGCATTTTTACCTTTTTTCAATCCAATTTTGTTAGCTCTGCTGAAAATACCAACTGTACCCTTTATAAGAGCTAGATAGACATAGCGCACTGTTTTATACGTAAAGCAGATGAAAGTATATTTTATATGGGCATTTCATTCACGCCGTAAGGTAGGAAAAGGAAGCATTCTATGGAAAAAAAACAAAAGCAACAGTTTACTATTTTATGAACGAGAAAAAATGCTCGCAGTTAATTTGTATTTCAAATATTGTGGTTTCATTTTATTCAACTTAGTGTTTTAAATTTCAGAAAAAAAACTATTTAAAGCTTAGCAACTGAAACGCTGAATTGCATTTTTTTTAATATGGGGGCTGCTGAAATATCAGATTACCTGAGGAAAGACGGCCCGGTCAAGAAAAAAAAACAACAACGATATAGCAAAGCAAGCGCTTTTTAGCTGGAACCCCAAGGGTCGGGCAGGCAATGAAAGCCAGAAAATGCATAAAGAAGGAGCATTTAAATAAAACCGATGAAAGGGAGACTGACTGTGCTGAGATCAAATGAAACTGATTTTGACGGGACGATGAAAAAAGACTCACCAAAGATCGAAATGCATTTTAAGCCACCATGCTCTTCAAGGATTGAAGACAATTAATTCATTCAGTTTGAAATTATTTAGTTTGGATTTTTTCTGAGTTGGATCATTTCGGTGCCTCGATTACGCGTTGCCAGAAGACGCGTTGCTAGTAATTTCGCGTTGCGAAAAATTTCGCAATCATTTAGTATCACAATTCACTCGTGGTTGACCTCCACGTAAAGAAAATGCTAGTCATGTCATACAATTTCAAAGATACCGCTTATGAAAAAATGTCATGACACAGAGGCAAAGCGGAACTTCGCGCCACTTGCGATACCACACAGGCATAGCAAGGCAAGCTAGCAGATAGAAAATGAAGCAAAAGCTACAAAACAATACATTAAAAAAAACCATAAAAACAAAGGTTTCAGAAATTTGTCTGGATGATGTTCAATTTGATGAAAACAAATCCACAAACACATGTAACACTCGTGTTTGTAACTTTATTTCTCAAAATTTTTGGGATGTTCGTGACCGAACACAATGACTAAAACCATGGTTTGCTCAAAACTAGAGTCACCAAAGGGATGATCGTCTAGCATTTACAATTCATTGGAAACGACCTGAATTGTGTAAGAGTTCTCTTCGTAAATCATACACTAAAAGCATCAAACTTTTAAATTTTGGCGGTCATTTTCAAAGAGGATGAGTTTTCAGCCTGTTTGAAAAAAGTTATCCGGAGAAACGGAAAAAAATCCAATTTTTGTGTATCCAGGACTACGTTATGCAGGCAAACAATTAAAATTTCATGCAAAAATTTTTTTTGCAAAATGTTTGTTTGAGTACAAAATTCAATTTGCGGTTGAAAAAAAATTTAGGGCAATTTCAATATTACTTAGAAAAATTTTTGTTGTCGCCATCAAAAAAATGCTAGTCATACAATTTTCATATATGGAAATTGTATGATAACATTTTTTTTCCAAATAAAGAAACATAGTTTTTTTTTCATCACGAGACTGTTTTATTTGGTTCAAATTGCCGCAGAAACCAGTTTGAATCTTTTTTCAATGAGTTTTTGAAATTGTATCAAAATTGTATGACTAGCATTTTTCCATACATTTGATGTATGGAATTGTAAGATAATCATTTTCGGTTTGTGGAGGTCAACCCGTGTTTAGTATTCAGACACAATAATTGAGCGGCAGCCAAGCCGAAAAAATTTAGTCTCCCGCTGAGAAAAATTGTCTTCAATTGAAAACCTGTTTTATAAAACAAAAATTGCCTGTAAATCTAATTTTTTTCAATTGAAAGTTTTGGAAAAAAATCTTGTAAATCAAGATTGTGTTCAGTTGAAAAACTTTTGAAAAAAAATATTCTGAAAATCTAAACTTTTACGCCCTTCCCCGTACGGAAACACACAAAAGCATAAAAGTCTATTTTACCTTTAAAACAACGCTATATTAGGCCACTTTTGTGATAAAACATAAGCCGAAACCATTGTGACCAATCAAAGTTTTTAAGCAAAAAACAAACAAGATAAAACTACAAAATTAGTAATTTTACAAATTACAGTAACAGATCATAATTCTTTCACTTACAATAAAAACAAATTACAGAACACCAAAATTTTTTGAAACAGAAAAATTAACAATGACATATTTCGAAACAGAAAAATTTACTTACGCATAAAAAAGCAGGCTCTCGCCAATTTCGAATATAAGACCTGTACCACGTCAGGCGTAGTACTTTTCTCAAAAAACGTGTTTGCTGGAAAAGCGAAGAATGGATTTTAGCCCAGCTATCATATATTTTAACTATTTGTAAAACAAGAAATATCCGTGTTGCGACAACTAAGCCGAAAAAACTTAATCAGACAACCGACAGGGCGAAACTTTTTTGAAACAGAATTTTTTATCTTGGAGTTTTGAAAAACAAAACTGCCTGGATTTGAACCCACGACAATTGCAATCGCAGGCGTAGTAGTTAACTCTAGTCCAATTATTCCGGAGAAACGAAGATATTTGAATTTATTGTCAATATCAAGAGCACTGATATAGTTTCTTAGAAGTATTTTAAGTAGTAGACCGGTAGCTTAAATTAAATTTTCAAGAACTTGAGCATAATCGTAACGGAGAGCACGTGAATGAAGTCGAGCTATTCAAATGAATTTTTAAATAATTGTTAACTCGAAAAAAGTCTATATTCTCATGTGATAAGGCTTACTAACCAAAATTCGCAATTCACTCACAGCAAAGTAAAACATTTTGAACAGTCAAAACATAAGGTTTTTATGTTCTTTTTTTCAAGATTTTGTAAGTATAGCAGAAAGTTCCCATGAGAAAAATTATTGCTTCAAAATCAATACAAAACAGGGACTGACTAAACAAAAAAAACCCCACACTTACTCATTATAATTTTTAGCGGAATTGTTTCCTCATTCACTGCCATAGCAAAATATTTTTCTGATTAGTTATGAAAGATCTACTATACTTCTGGCTGTTTTATTCAACTTAACCGGTCAATTCAGTTACCCTAAAGCACCTTGGCTACAAATTGCTGCCCAACTCTTTGTAGTTTGTAGAAAAAAGAATTCATAGTCCACAAATTAATGTTATCAAACATTCTAGTTTTCTTCTGACCCTTAGTGTAGTTGCACACCACGAGGATCTCAAGACCAGGTGGAACATATTATTTAACACTAGCGCAAGACTCGCACAGACGATTCTTCAAATAGATCGTTGAACGTCGAAACAGATTCCGAATGTATGTACCAAAACAGCGATATTTAAAACAACCTTGAAGATAAGCTGGGCTCATCTATCATGAGTTTCTTTTTTAATCAAAAACGCCATATCTTGATAACCAAAATGATTTGAGCAGATGAAATTAGAGGTCAGATTTGCTGCTCTATATTGTTCCCTGACAGCATCGCACTAAAGGGTTAAGAATTTCAGTTTCTTGTAGTTAGTTTTAAATCGAAGTTTTAAATTGAAAAAAAAGATTGAAAAAATCATGAGAAAAGCCAAATCTCGGAAACCTGAAAAGAGCTGAGCAGTAAAAAGTAGAGGCCGGATTTGTACCCTGACAACGCCCCCTGAAAAAACCCTGGCCGATCCCCACCATTACGGTTGAGAATTTTGAGATCGGCGAGTTTTTTTAATTCAATTTTTTAAGCAAAATCAAAAAAGCACAATTCGCCATATCTCGAAAACTAAAAAGATTTAAGCAGCCAATCCAGTGCGTTTAGTTTTTTTTAAACTAAGTTTTGAACAAAACATTTCGAGACAAACCCACCCTGGTGGAATCGACACCCTCGGCATTAAAAAATCAAGATGACGGATAAAAATCCATTAAAAAGATCAAAAGTTTTCAAATTAAAAAAGGTGACAAAGTACAAAAAATAGAGAGCCAAAATAGAGCCAAATTTGTGCTAAATGCGTAAAACCGTCAGCGAGTTTTTCGATAATCTATCGGTTTGGTTTCTAACAAAATTAATTTTTTTTTTCAATCATAGTATTATCATCTCGTGTCTTGTTCATTATGTGGATATTTGCGAACAACCAAAAAACATCTTTCAAAATGTGCAAAATTTTAAATTTTAAGCAAAAACTTTGTTACAAAATGTTTTCATTTTTTGAGAAAATTTCATGTTTTAAGTAACAATTTACAAATAGAGCAGCTACCAGCTTATTTTCCTTTAAGTTTTTTTCAGCCTCAAAGCTTTTGATAAAAAATTCAAATCTTGTTATTTTGCTATTTAAGGTATACTACACAAGTTTCACAGACAATGCAGGAATTTCAGTAACCTTCTAAATTCATATTGCCAATAAAAACCATGCTTTAACTAGCTGAACCAATCGGCTTTGAAGAAATCCAGCAATTTTGAATTCAAACAGAAACAAAGATAGCCGGCTACAATGTAAACAGTTCAGAATGTTCCGACAATAGTCTCAAAATAATACACTTTTTTCATATTAGTGTCGTTTTTCTGTGTGGTGTGACAAAAAATCTGAACAAAAAATAGAAATGAGGCTCATTCGACAAACAAACAAATAGGACAACTGGAAAAAGTTTCGCAGAAACAGGCGAAAAAAAAAACGGAAATCGTAAAAAAAATTTTCTATTATTTTGCAGATTATTTTTGAACCCATGTTGATTACCAAAACTTTGCTAAAATCTCCAAAAACTAAGTTTGCTCGAGTGAAACTAAATTTTAACGCCTTAAATAAGCTAGCTGCAAGCTGACCTTATTAGCTCGAAATTAGTGTTTGTCAAGACTGAGAAAAAATGTTCGAACTTTTTAGTGTCATTCAAGTCAAGACCAAAAGGGTTTTAATATGGTAACTAATTCCATCCAATCCCAAGATTTATAAAGGTACCTAATTATGCGTGGAAAAACTCAAATTCTCCCGAATACAGAGTTTCTCCGCGTTTTTCAAATGGTCGGAACAATAAGTATTCATAATTGAAGCATACTAACAATCAAATTTTTTTGGTGGAACGACGTCAAAGTTAAAATTTTCCATTCTGGATAAAAAAAATGGTTTTTATATTTTTTTCGACAGATTATATATTAACTAGGCATCATTCTATGAAACCAAACATGAGAAAAACATTTTTCACAAGATTGAAATTTTATTGGAAAAATTTCATTGCTAAAAATAGTAATATTGCAAATTGGTTTTTGTATCAGAGCACTTCGAAGCTCATTTTTACTAAACTCATTTTGAGCAAAAAAGAACTTAACACAAATTTATACCAAGAGTTATTTCATGAATCTTAACAACTTTCGAATCCTATCTGTATCTAGTGTGCCATAAATTGGATATTCTGACTGGAATTCAGTTTTGTTTAAAGCATAAATGATAAAGATATTTCTCAGTTTGGCACGTTTTCTCAAAATGAAATCTTTTAATTAAGCAAGGATATCTGGTTGTTTATTTTGCTCTTGGCTTATTTTTCGAGGAGTTATTTTTGGTATTCCTTTTTGAAAACCAGGACCGAGCCAACTTCATGATGAAATCCAATTATCGGAGCCCGAGCTATCTAAAATTTTTTTGTTATAAATGCTCCTTTGACGCCAATATTTTCCAAATTTAAAGTGAACATGAAAAAGTGCCCCAAAACGTTATTGTTGGCACGGTTCCGCTAACAATTCAAATTATTGGCCAATTGACGCTTTCAAAGAAACTTTTTAAGGTTTTGAACAGGGTAAATTTTTCCAACCTGTTCTTTCAATATCTACAAAGAAGAATGATATAACATTTGAAAACAAGAAAAGATTAACCGACGACTCTAATGGATTGCAGCTTATTGCCTGGCTCACGTCTTTTTAGCACGTATTAGCAGTATTTCTCCAATCTTTTGCTTGAAACCTTGGTAATTTTGAAAATATGAGTAAATTTTGCAATTCTAAAATATTATTTTATATTTCTATAATTCACCCTAATTTGAAAAATTTTCAGAATTTTATTTACAATATCAACACTATATACATAAGGCGATAATACGAATTATATATATTTCAAAAAATGAAACAAAAATAAAATCAACAGTCCTTTATTTGAGGGTTAGAGATCAGTTATGATTCTTTTTTTCTTAACTTCAAGTGGT
This sequence comes from Symsagittifera roscoffensis, assembly GCF_963678635.1. Lineage (NCBI taxonomy): Eukaryota > Metazoa > Xenacoelomorpha > Acoela > Convolutidae > Symsagittifera > Symsagittifera roscoffensis. Next base: position 4,530,582 of record NC_087063.1, on the reverse strand, counting down.
GCTAGCTACCGCTGACTTGTCCATTTCGTGACGCCTTTTCAGTTCTTCCAGCCTCTGCATATCTTGAGTCATAGGCGGCGACTCCTCGTCATCGTCATGTTCGTTTTTGTACTCCGGCTGTTTCGGTTTCGGTACACTTTTCGAATACTCCAGCCCGACTTTCCTTCTCGACAACCTATTCTGCTTAATATCACTCGGCTTTTCAAACTTGTTCATCGTCTTGATATGGTGCATATTTTGTTCATGCACCACTTTCGCATATGAAGATTGTTTATCCCTGACTTTTCTTCGCTCCTCTATTTTATCAAACTCGGGTCCCAAATGGACGGGAAGTTTAACATCCAGATTCAGGTTCTTGTAATCTTCCAGCGTATACGGTTTATAAAACACCGGTTTCGGCGGCTGTTGACTTGGTGTTTTATTTTGCATTTGTTGCTGTTTTCGTTGAGGCGATACATCGGTTTTCGGGTGCGTGTCCTGATTATTTTGCCTCTGATTTTTGGCGTTCTGGGGAATCGGCGGGATCTTGGAGTAAGGGTTAGGTTCCTTTGGTTTCGCTTGGCCTCTTCGCTCGTCAGTGTAGTTATTTATCATCGGTTCTTGCATAGCGACATTTCGTCTGTGCGTTTGTCTTTCCTGTTCGTGCTGATTTCTGTTCGAAAACGGAGCTTCGTTTGACTCTCTGATCGCTTTTTGCTGTGCATTCCTTCGTCTATCTGGTGACTTATCAGTTGTTGTATTGATAGTAAAATGTTGACGAGGTGAAAGTGTACTAGGATCGATTCCCAGCATGGCAGCCAATTGTTCAGGAGGAATGTTTAAGTTTATGTCAACTTTCACGTGATGGTTGTCACTGGCGGTGGTTCGAGCCTCGATCAGACCAGTTTCTTTAGATTTCCGCGTTTCTTTTGCCTTTTCAACCTTATTAGTCTGAGAAACTTCTGGTTCACTTTTGACTTTCTTAGTCTTCAAAGCGATGTGCTTGTAGCTTCCTTTTTCTTGCTCTCTTTGAACGGCTTTACTTTTATTTTTTTCTACGAAATCCTTTCCCGGTGGAGGAGCCGGGACCTTTTTAGCTGTAGCGATTTTCGTTTGATGCTGATTCCTATCACCATGTGCGTCCTGCTGCTGCTGCTGTTGAGGTAGCATATGTTGCGGGTACTGTCCCGAGAACATTGGCATACCACCGGGTCCCATCTGCGACGCGTACAGTGTCTGTTCAAGGGGGTGCATGTTACCCCAGGGTACCGGAACAAATGCCACATGAGGATGTCCACCTGGGGGTCCCATTTGAGGCATCCCATTCATACCCGGGTATTGGGGGTACATAGGAGCTCCGTTGCCATAGTATCCGTACTGGTCATCCGAAGTCAAACCATCGTCACTTTCATCTTCCTCGTCTTCATACGTTTCCTCCTCGGAATCCTTAGGCTGTTTGATCCATCTAGGCTTCTTGTGATATCCTCGCAATTGATGCTCTTGAACTTTTTTGATTTGAGGGTCGAATTCATACAGACTTTCGTCGTCTTCTAGATTACTGTCAAGAGTCTCCGCTGAAAAATCACGCACCATCGGCTTCCGAGCGTGCTTTTCCCGTACCTTTTCTTTCTTATGGTGGTTCCGCTGCTGACGATCGTGGCCATTTTGTTCACGGTAACTATCGCCGGCCAGAATTTCCGAGCGGAGTTCGTCTTTGTTCGGGATTGTTCCCTCCACTCGTCTCGGACTTTTCTCTTTCTTCAGTAATTTATTCTTCAATCTTTCTCGCTCTCGTTTCTGTACAACACTTTCGTCTTCAGAATAAACTGAGGTAATATCTGAAAACTCTCGTGTATTTGGCGGAATTGGACTTTTAGGGTAACTCCTGACGTCGTTCTGTTCGTGATATGGTTCCGAAAACGATACATTCGAGTTTTTACTTGGCGTTTGGTTTTGCATTTTGGACCTCTTTTCACTTCCTTCTGCTGAATTCAACACTGTTGGTAGTCTCGATACAGGTTCTCCGGATTTCTTCTTCTCTTGTCGCTTTGCCCATTGATTGTGGTCCAAATACTCGGTATACTTTCTTGGTCCAACTTGAATTTGACCTTTGTTTGGCTTCATTTGTTCACGTTTTTGCTGCTGCTGCAGTCTTCGGTTTCGATCCCAGGCCGCTTCCATGTTTTTATCCTCGTTGTATTTCTTTCTGACTTGATACCCTTTCACACTCGCTTGGATTTGTTCAGCATTATCTTTCTCGTCATTGGTTTTTTTCCTGTCTTTTCGGTCATCGTCGGTACTTCCCAAGTCAGTTCGATCTCTCGAATCATATCTTTTCACATCCTTAACTCTCTCTTTTCGAGTCTGGTATCCTTTCACATGTGCCTGGATCACATCTGCTTCTTTTGAATCCTGGCTATAATTCTGTCTAGTTTGGTATCCCTTGGCACCGGCTTGAATAGCTCCAACATCATCACTATTTACATCATCGCCATTGTCATCCTCTTCTAATCCTTTCCTAGCTCTGTATCCTCTGTAATGAGATTGAATAACAGTCGCCTTTTTATTCATGTGTCGCTGTTTTTCAAGCTCCTTGCGATCTTGGTATCCTCTCACTCGTGCTTGAATTATGTCAGCGTGTTCTTCGTCGTCACTTTCTTTTCCCCCTTTTATGTCGGTTCGTGATTTGTAGCCCCTCGCTGCTGCTTGAATAACTCTAGCGTCGTCGCTTTCGTTTCCGTCGTCAGAACCATCGGATCCTTTCAAATCTTTTCTGGCTCTATAGCCTCTGTAATTTGCCTGAATCACGATCGCTTTTTGGTTCTGTTCTTTCTCTTCTGCGAACTTCTTGCGAGACTTGTAGCCCTTAGCCGCAGCTTGAACCACTTGAACATCATCTTCTTCATTATTATTTTTGTCCAAATCCTTTCTAGTTTTGTAGCCTCGGTAGTTCGCTTGAATCACAGTTGCTTTTTCGTGACGATATTGATCGTCGTTCGCTTCTTTTCGGTTCTTTCGACCTCTAGCGGCGGCTTGAATAATCTCCGCATCTTCATTTTCTGCCTTCGAACTACCTTTACGTTTCGAAATTTCCTTCCGAGTCTTGTGACCTCTATAGTTCGACTGAATTTTCACAGCTGCCCTGTCGCGTTCCAGAAAATCGTCTTCATTTTCGAAATGAGTCTTCACAGAATCTGCTCTAATATGATGCTCACTTACAAACTTTTTCCTTGCTTTGTAACCACGATAACTCGACTGAATAACTTTAGCTTGCTTAGCTCGCTCTCTTTTCGCTTTGTAATCTTTGCGGGCCCTGTATCCCTTGTAATTTTTCTGAATCACTGTCGCATGTTTGTCATGATCGTAACTTTCTGGTACTTGCGAGGGTTCGAAGCCTTCGGGCAGCCGGGTGTTATAATCTTCGTAACTCGATTCATCTTGCGGGAGATAACTACCAGCCACCGGGTGTTGATCTTCGTGAGTTTTTCTGGTGTGATAACCTCTCCAACTTGACTGGATGTTCATCGCATGTTGGTGCGCGTCGGCATCCGGATTGTAATACGGTTGACCAGTGTAAACTGGCTGCCCAGCATCAGTGCTGCCAAATGACATTGTCGGTTCGTTTATCGTCAGTGACCTATCGCGCTGTTGGCTTCTTCTGTTAGAATTGATGTTAGAAGGAGTCATTATGGCTGCGTTCACGTCTTCGTAGCGACTGAAATCATTGTTTGTAACTTCTAAGCTATCTTGCATAACTGAACTATGTACATTATTAGTGCTAAACTGGCTGTGAGGATAGAAATGGTCATCGACTTCGCGTTGATAATTTTGAGGTCCGTTTTGTTGTCCGCAAGGATGGGTTTCGTTTACGTATCTATTGCCCGCGGGGTTATAGCCACCGTATCCCATAGCCGTAGCGTCAACCGAGTCGTAATAAAACGAGGGATCTTCCGTCGGCAATGTGTCGTCATCGGCTAAATACTCCTGGCCACTCGTCGGGTATCCGTTTCCATAAGCATCATCATTTTGATACTCCTGGTTAGACTGTAATGGATACCTTTCAGTGGTCGGATTTGGATCTAGAATCGAGTAGTCCCCATTAACGTCTACATATTGGTAATCAAATGAATCGGAAACACCTGGCGGTCCGTGATTCGCTAGGCGGGATCTGAACTTCGGGTTGTGAGTCGGAGGGTACGGGTTCTGTATCTGCTGAATATTTGGGTCAAATGACGCTTCGATACTGTCGTATAAAATATTGTCGTCGGTCATTTGAAGAGAACATTCAAAGTAAAACTGAAATTAGATTGGTTTTCATTTATCAACCTGCAAATCATTTGAATCAAATTATCTCATAATTCTCACGGTCTGCGCAAATGCTACGTATTCTTCAGTTGCAAAAAGTTTAAAACAAAATAGAATCACTTTGAAAAATATCGTAATAAATTCGAAAGCTACAACAGAAAATAAATAAAACGATGGTGTAACAAACACAAAGCCGACAGTGATTAACAATTGAAAATCAAGCTCGGTCGCTGAGAACACTTACACTTCTATTATGAATGTAATAAATGAACTGATATGAGCTTGCTTCAAACCGTTCTCACCAAATTTCATTAAAACAATAAATAGCACTTCAAAAAAACAAAACAAGGCCCATTTTCTAATCGTTCGCAGCCCTGAGGGAAAAACATTAAAATTAGTCTAAATACAGTTGGAAAAGTGTGAATGATCTTAACGAGACCCAACAAAAGGATAGTTTTTTTTGAAGAACTTTAATTTTTTCAAACATCTCAAAGACAAAAAAACGGGGTGCATACAGTAAACCGATGTGTCAGTAAATTACCAGATCAGTAAACCGATTTACGTAATAATTACATCAATTGGTTTTCGGTTTACTGATACATCGATTTACTGGTCTAGCATCAAAATATATCACCTTAGAGATCTTTGATTTTCATGAATATTTTATGGTCGACACTTTTTTAAATTAAAATAACCTAAATTGAGAAAACTAGCTCAATAGATATTTTTCGCTCTCGAAATTCTGAAATATGGAATTCATTTTTTAAACTCATTCCCGTGTTTTCGCGCCATTTGAACTTCGTTATCGGAGACAGTAATTTCCTTTTCTTGCAGCAAAAGAATTTGAATTCAAAAAGAGCTTCAAAAGTCAATCCGTGAAAATACAAATTTGAACGTGAAAAACTTTCAGAACTTCATCCTGAAAAAAATCAATACTTTATACTGAAAAAAAAAATTAAAATCTTCGGCATATTCCTCGACACTTGCTATTACAAATGAACGTCCCTCAAATCTACGATCAAAATAATTTTAGCAATGGTTTTATCTCGACGCATTAGAGCAACGCCTGAATGTAATTTCAGGGTCAAAGCAAAGCGCTCAAATTGAACTTGGCCATCAATTCACTTTGAATGTAATCTGAAAACTCAAAACGGCATAATCTGGCTAAATAAAATCCATAGAATTAAAGTATCTATAAAATCTACATGAGCTGGATATTACTTTTCGTTCTGTGGACTCTGTAAACTTCCCCGACTGGATTTCGTTTCCAGAAGTTTCCATTTAAGAAAAATTGAGGCGTCTCATTGTTGATTCTGAGAAGAATCTTCGGCAGCTTCACTTGCAGCACAAACAGTTCGTCTATCGGCTCTCCGCTTTCGTCCAGGACTCGGGAAAAAATTATGTCTCCGTAAGGTCTACAACAAAGACCAACCATACAATAAGAGTTCAATTTTTTTTGTGGGAGAGGGGGAATAGAATTTTTGTGGGGGAGTGGGAGAGAAAAATCATCCATCTTCAGATCTCAGAAAACGTTTTAATTAATTGAAATAAAATACTTATCAAAACATAGGCAATGAAAAAGAGTCAATGAACGCAAGAAAAAAAAAAGTTGTTTTTTGAAAAAACGTCAATTTTCGAATTTCGAAGAAACAAATATAAGGCCGCCTTAAAGCTCTTTGAGTTTCAAGAGAACAAGGTATTATTGACAGTTTTTTTGACAAAAATAACCTAATTTGAGACAGCTGGATCAAAAAAGAATTTTTTCATGTTTTTATCTAAAGACAGTTGACTCCTTGAACATAAAAAAAATTTACTAGCCATTTTGAACACATATATTTTCTTTCACTTCGGAAAATGTTGAGTATCTGAAAGTTTTCTGGATTTGGATGATCTAGTTAAACTAACTTGTGAGATAAAAGTTCACTTGAATTCCCAATTTTTTATAGTTTTAAACATACGCTGGGGTTTGAATTCGTTTTTTAATGACAAGTGTAAGAATTAAAAAATATATGCGGCGGAAATTCTTGCCTTGCAGTGTGATTTTTCAATTTTCAACTTAAAATTGCATTTTTTCATTGCGAAGCGATTCGAGCTGCAATAAAAAATTTCAAAGAAGTAATCCCGAAAAAAGTCTGACTGGTATAATATAATTCTGTCATATTTGGAAAATATTCATGACTTTTCTTAAATTACAAAGTTTCAATCCATTACGACACATTGGACACAAATACGAAGCTGCGTTTCGCAAACACCAGCGCGATAAATAAAATTAAGCTCTAACAAGTGAAATTAGAGAAGGTAGAAATAAGCCTCGAATTAATAAAACTTTTCCTTTCTGCTTAATTCAGCCTGTAACCTTCAGTTTTGAGTCTCATGTTCTTCCCTTTCAGTCACAGACGCTTGAACAACAAAAAAAACACAAGCCACAAACAAAGCCGACAACCGATACTACGAAATTTCCGATCCTACAGTAGATTGTGATTAAAGCAAAAGTGCCACCAAATGAGCACTTTTATTTGCGAAGTAGGTTGGGAAAAAAGTAGAGTCATACTAAAACACTACGCTCACATGCTCGCATGTGTAAATAGTGCTTCAAACAGAAGAATAAACAGGGGGTGAAATCGGAAAAGAGCGCGATTCTCAAATATTGAACGTACACGTAATAGCCGCAATCAAACGTTACTTGAGCAAATTCTCTTCTTATTTTGTCTCTAAAGGGTCTGTCCATTCCTATTCCCTGGCATCTTCCCCTTTCGTCCAGACCTAGCCAGATACTTCCCCCGGATTGCGAATTCATGAAAGCACACACCATTCGATTGAATACATCCATGTCCAAAGAGTCAACTGTCTCCAAATAAAACATGTTTTCGTTTTCAGCTCGGTTGTCCAATACATCTTTAATGAGAGTTCCTCGATGAACTCGAGGAAAACAAGAGCTCATTGCACTTTTATTAATTCATCAACACCTGAAAGCATCCAATTTTCTGCGGTATTGATTAAAGGATATATACTCTGCAATTGATCCACTTCAAGTGCAAGAGTATCAAGCAAAAATTATCGCCAACAATTTTCGAAGAAACAAAATCTGAATGAAAGATTTTCTCATAAAATGCTGACTTTTAAAACATAACAAATAAAATCGAAGCCAGATTTTTCAAAAAAACTTTTGTGTTCATGCTTAAGCATAAGTTGATCATTTTAGTAAAGTAAAAGAGAAAGATAATTTGTTACTAGATTCGAACCTGTTTCACTACTGCAACAATAACCTACACTAGCCATTAAACTAACAAAGCGAGTAAACACACGGAGCCAGATAAATTACAAGCCAAAAGTTACAATCCCTGATAATTGTTCAACGTTTTACCCTACAAAAGTCTGCCAATAACCACCAGGCATTTTGTTTCCATCATTAACAGTTCGTACTTCTGTACTGGCAAGCACGCAACACATAAGCCCGACTGCGAAATTACATTGAATAGGGTCGGACACAACATTGTGTTAACGCGACCGCCTTCGGGCTAACAGGGTTTGAATCCCGATAAGGACCCGTTTTTAGCAGTCGAATCGGCTTCACCTATTCCAACAATGCTCCCTTTTTATTATCATGATCTCGAAATTAAAAACCTACTAATAATCTAACTTTAAAAATAGCTTTATCAAAACCGATCGTATCAGGGCTAATTCCTGAACGTAAGACTACCCTTTGACCTCTATTAAAAATTTTTTGATTGAAAAAAATGAAATTAAAAAAAACTTTGGATTTTTACGGGGTTTTCTGTGAAAGTTTACCCAAGCACGCTATGTTATGTATCAAAATTTTTTTAGCGGCTATAAACGTATGATTAAGCTCGAGCCGACAATTCATAACAGGTGGCAATTCATGACAAGCAACAATTCGTAACAATCGACAATTCGTAATAGTAGATTAAGCGGCAAACACTGATTTACACGCACCGAAATTCTCGCGCCGAATGTAAAAGCTCAGCGGAGTAAGGTATTCCCTGCTTGCCAATGCCTTGTTGTCCCGACTTTCGAAGAAAAGGGAATATTTTTGCTTGGGATGGTTTTCTTTTTATTCAGTCAATTTTCGACGATCGAAATAATAGTTTTTGACAAAAAATTTTTATAGCCATTGAATATATCGACTCCCTGAAATCAAATATAAAAGAGATATTTTACCTCGGTTCATTTTTTGCAAAGTTCTAGGAGTTTGAAAATTGCCAATTTGGTCATGCGCTGGACTAATATATGCGCGTTTTGAAGATTTTATTCATAATGCTGAAAGCGTAATTAATACATGTGGCGAAATACCCCGCACAACAAAATCGTGCAAATTGAATTGAGGCTAGCTAATTGGTCGTATTAATTTCGTAGGACTCAAAGTTGTACAATTGATCTTTGATTTCGTATAGAACTTAGTTTTTCTGGATATGGATTAAAGGGCAGTCGGAACATTCAGGGCTTTGCCCTGATGTACGAGCAGTCTTGTTACGCAATTCAACTGTTACGAATTGTCGCCTTACCACAAATAAAACCAGATAGCTTGCCTCCATTCTAATTGCAATATATAATGGACCAGATTGCATTGCCGCTTACGCGTTCAAAGCACGAACTATATCGCGCGTTAATGATTCCAAATTGGCAATTTTCAAAGCCTCCCAGTTTTACAAAAAATGATCACAGGTGAACACCATCTTCTTAAATTTGAGCTCCTAAATTTAAACCTTTCAAATTGTGTAAAAAATTCCGTCAAATACGGCTAGTCTAAAAGTTGAAATTTATCTAGAAAACCCCTACAAAGCACAAATATTCTGCAACTTCCTTCTAGAGTAGGAACAATAACCATACAACCAACTATACACATTCTGAAATTTAATCCTCAACAAACAGCAAAAAAATGTTGGTCAGGGTTTAGAATTTCGAATTAAAATTCAACACAAGATTGACAAAACTAAAGAAACACATCCAATTCTCAACACTGATCCATGATGAAGGTGCACCGATCCTTCCCAGCCTATTGTTCCCCCGAAGACAATAATTTCTTCGCAATTGCAGCTTGTTTGATGAGTACGCATCGTCGCCTGTCGTTTATATTGCTGTGCTTTTTTCAAGGTTGCATATTTCGAACTATCGCTACTTTTCGTGATAAACAATCTGACAGATTCGACAGTAGTTGCAGAAGGATCCATTGAATTGGCTGCGTGACATTTTTTGTCGGGTTGCTTTGGCTTGCTGTGATTTTCACATCCAAGCTGAACACCATCAACTATCGTGCCATGTTCGCTGTTAAGACATGTCAAAAAATTTCATACGATTGTTGTTAAGTTAGGTTAATTTAAATTAAGACGATTTATAAGACAAACGAGCTGTTCGGCTCCTTACAGAAAACCGCTGTTGAGGCCATTGTCAGAATTACATGCAATTTTTTTGTTACTTTTTCTGGCCTGGATGATGTTTCAACACCTTCAAGAAATGAGCACGGATCATGGAGGGCTTCAAGCACCACCTTAAATGCCGTACCAGTAAGCCAAATTATAAAGAAGGTTTAATGCGCTATATTATGTCACCAATTACTAAGATTTTGCCGAGAACAAAGTTCTGTATTGAGATACAATCATTACAATGCAAGAGCAGCAAAATTTAACTTGCTTTACTCGAAGCAATAATCGCCAAAACAGAAATTCGAAAAAAAAATTCCAACGATTTTTTCCTTTTTCAAAATTTTTTTCTTGTCACACAAAATGTTCAGTCGGCCAATCGATTGAGTGCTATTTTTAATAGCCCTGGCCTAGCTCCCACGATTCAACCGTGGGCCTTTTTTTCGTGTGGGAGAGAAATATCATCCATTTCGTCGCAGCCGGTCCCACCTTGAGGAGGAGGAAGACGCTGAGACCCCTACAACCGTGGCCGAAGTGGGATTCGATACAGACCTTTGCGTTAATGGCCGAGTGTCTTACCCACTCAGCCACAGCTCCTCATTACATGCGTTTGTTAATGCCTTTTGGTGTTTTGCTATTTTTGATAATTATTGATAATTACGGAAGGGGTGGGCGCACATCGAAAGATCAATTTATCCCGAGTCACAAATTATATACCGATTACAAAATGTGATTCAGTGTATCAATAAAATTTCTATTACACTGTCAGACAAAGTTTTCAATATACTTTTATCCTGTGAAATGTCAAGAAGTAATTTTTACCTGTAATTGAGTACTTCAAACTGTCTTGATTTGGCATCGAAAAAGAGAACGGCATGTTTTTGTGATACCCGTTTGCACAAGCTAGTACGTAACACCACGTCGCATATATCACCGTCCGATCCAATGCACAACCACGGTTTATCCATCAGCCAGATTGTCTTCCTTTCAATGTCAAATAAAGCCGCAATCGACGAGTTGACTCGTGCTAAACTGTGATCGGACAACGATTGAACAGCTGATATTATTTCCGAGTCGTCAACATTTCCGACACTATCGTTATTATTTTCAAGGTTACAATTTTTCAAAGTTCCGCATTCCTTCATTCTATGACTAGTTGGACATCGTGAATCGGAATGATTTACAATAAGGTTTAAAAGACCGTCGATTAATTTTTTGTTATTCTCATCATGAAGTAAAGACTCGAACTGACTTTCATTATTTATTGTATCAGAATAAGAAGAACTATTTTGAAGAATTTCCGGTCGCTCAGTTTTCAGTTTCGCTGTTCTGTACATTTCTTTAATAGATACAGGCACGTCAATTTCGAACTCTTTCGGCCTTCGCTTTGGTTCGTTTTTGTCGAACCATGGTGGATACTTTTTGTTTAGGTTCTCGTAAAATTTTCTCTTCACTTGTTCTGTATCTATTGGTTTGGAGAACTAAGCAAATGACAAATATGTAAGAAAACAAAAATACCTGGCTCATGAAGCTTCAAAAAGCACAGCTTCTCATGCAAAAAAAAGTTCTTGTAAAAAATTTTCGTAGAAAAATGATTTTTTTTACATGATTTCTTTTGCACGCCGGACCAGCTCGGATAATTGATGTTTTTTAAATAGATTTTCCAGCAGGTATCAGAAGAACAAATCTCAAATATAATATCAATTTTCACTTTCTATTTTTCATTTCATTGATGCTTAAAACCAAATGTCTTTTTCGACTCATATATGTCTTTAATTGAGACGAGACCTGTTAATAATCATACTAACACATGAATTTAATTTGCAAATTTTTTCTCGTTTCCGAAAAAAGTTGACATTTGTAATTTTCCGGCTTTTTGATCAATATATTTCATTCAGTAGTCATGTACCTGTTGGTGGTAGACTACTCTTTGGGTCCAACTGGTGCTCGTTTGCAGAGTGGGGTTGTAGTGGTGGGGATGGAGGGGACACATCCACCTGCCCTGGGGCAGTGACGTCAGAGGAGGCTCAGTGCACTCCAGGTGAAATGCTAATCAGACCAACAGACAACATAAAATATGATATAAAAATTATTCCAAACATATGTTAACATTTCTTCACACAGCTGAGTTTTGCACCACTTGCGATAAATATGTATGACTATAATTAAAAAATCAAACAGAAGCAAAATCAAAAATTGAAAAAAAAAACTTAAAACTTTTATTAACTGCACCATCAAAAACTTTACAAGGAGCTTTTGGAATGCTAGAAAGAAGCTGAACTTTCACAATCTCTTTTCTGCGGGAACTAAGCCGACAAAAAAGCAGATAGACAATTAACTAAAATAGCAGAAAATTTCCTCGAAAAATTTCGTCACAAGCAAGGGTGTTGCAGCAACCTGGAGGAAAGCCGATCCTTCAAATTTTGAGCTACGGGAACTAAGCCGACAAAAAGAAATAAACGGACGATAAACCGAAAAAACAAGAAATCTAGCTTGCAAAAAACAGGTCCCGGACAGAATCGAATCAAAATTCTTTTCTATCTTCGCTAGGTACGTTGCCTCTACACCAGCTGGTTGATTGTCTTTATAATTAAAATCTTTCGTAGACAAAACAGTCGAGTCGAAACTGCTAAACAAAACTTACGAAACAAAAAATCTGAAAAAATTCAGACTTTAAAACAATACGCTGTGCAACAAAAACAATTTAAAATTTTTATTTTCAAATTGAAAATTTCAGCGCGTATAGAAATAAAAAATCCATGAAATATAGTTTCATTCTTCAAAATTGAACTGAATAAAAACAATTGAACTGAACACAATGTTGCTAAAAAACACCAGCCAAATAAGCCGACAAATATTGAAACAAAATCAATTATTTATCTGTTAGTTAAAAAATCAATCTTTATTGTTGTATAGAGTAATTTAGTTCATTTCGGAAGCTGTTAATCAAATGTTCACTCTTGGTGCTAGACTAATTGATTATCAGGTGTTTGCCCTTGGAACAGTCTGTCACCCTTGGATACTGTTTCTAACCACTCTTTATGCTAACTTTGTAAGATTAAGTTGACAATCTCTTCTATCGGAATTAACAATTAGACGACTATCGTTTTACCTTCTCGACATGGCGCAGTCAGCAAGATCAGGTGGGGGAAAGGATCCACTGGGCATCACGGGCTTTTGGCCAGCAAAATGCACGGAACCGCCAATGATGTGGGAATTCTGGATTAACAGATTCCAATGGGGAATGGTCGCCAAGCACTCACTAAACCCGATGAACTTCTACTTCGCCGCGACACTCACAGAGGCCCAAATTACTGACTTGCCCGAGGAAGTAGACGGAAAAAATCGGCGGGAATCAGAACAGGTGTTGATTTCGAACCTGTATTTGTGTCTGGGGAAAAGGGGCAGGATGAACTGCACAAAAGACGACCACACCTGGACCTCACGACGATTCGTTACCCACGGATGATAGACGCGTTGGAAACGGAATTTAAGAAAGAAAGAAATGAAACATATGAAACATATGAAGCAATTCCACTCCGTACTCAGCGGATTGGCAGCGCGGTGCAATTTTGGAACACTAGAAGACCGAATACTAAGAGACGTATTCATTGTTAACATGAATAATCGGGATGCACAAAAGGAACTATGCAGGTCGACGAAAACACCTGAGGAAGTGTACCGGATAGCTCTATCGTACGAGAGGGGTAACAAGTATGCATCATCATATGTTGCCACGGGACCAGTGGGGGCCCCAGGATCATCATCAGGAGGCGGAGGAATCCAGATAAAATCGGAACCAGTCGGAATAATCCGTGGAGGTTATCGGAACAATCGTGCAAGGGGCGGGGGCTCTTAACAAGGGCGAGGATCGTATCGAGGCAGAAATCTCCCCAATAACAACAAATGTTATAACTGCGATCAACAAAATTTCACCAGGGAACACTTGGACAGATGCCCAGCAAAGGGGGTTACATGCAATTTTTGCCACAAAATTGGCCATTTCGAACGAACCTGCAGGGGAAAACGTGGAAACCAGCGGGGACAGGGAGCCGTAGGAATGATACGGGAGAATGGCGACGATCATCACCTAGAAAATTCGGCGGACGAAGAAGCATCACAACATGCAAGTTCCATTGGATGGGTTAATAAGAATCCAGTGGTGCACTCGTGGGACTCAAGCAGCTCCGACGGGGACTATATGGTTATGGCCATAAAGCGAAAAAGAGTCACAGAATTGAAAGTTGCTGGGGCACAATTGCCGATCAAAGTCAATGGGAAACCCACTCGAGTGTGGATCGATAGCGGGTCCCCAATTTCAATTTTCACCATCGGAGAATTGCGGAAAACTTTGGGAACATCAGGAGTAAAACTGGACAATCTTACGGAGGAGGACAATGCTTTTCGGGATTATGGGAACAATCCACTACAGATGATTGGAACAATGGCAGTAACAATACAATCAAACGGCTGGAAGATCCATGCAAGGATAAAAGTAATCGGAGGGAACCGACCATCAATAATTGGAAGAGATCTGATGCCCCAACTAGGACTCCAGTTGGTGCAACAATCACCAGGGGACCACATAATGTCCATTGAAGAAGGCAGTCAGGACGCACTGGAACCGGAGGGGGAGTTGGATTCATGGCAAACATATTTCAGTAAGCAGTTTTCAAACCTTTTTAGCAGGGTAGGGAAAATAAGAAACTACAAAGTTTAAGCCGAATTTTTTGAAAACCTCACCCCAGTACAACAGAAGGGGCGTCGAGTCCCGATTTCGCTGCAAGAAAAAGTGGATGCCGAAATTGACAAATTATTGAAACAGGGTCATATCGAAAAATTATCCGAATGCTCGGACAAATACTTTGTGTCCCCAATAGTAATAACAGTAAAAACGGATGGGTCCGTGAAACTGGCACTCGAGTCGAGGGAACTAAATAAACAAGTGCATAAGAATAAATACCAAATGCCGAATATCGAGGAACTAATGGACACGGTTGGACAAACGATTAGCGAAAAAAAACAGGGAGACATATATTTCACAACAATGGATTTAACATACGCTTATGGCCAACTGCCACTAAACGCTGAGACGAGCATACAGTGCAATTTTTCTCTTATTGGAGGCCGCTCGACGGGTACATACCGGTTCAAAACCGGATTCTATGGTCTCACTACAATGCCCGCGGAATTCCAGCGCGCAATGGATTGTATACTCGCTGAATACCCGCAAGCGCATGCGTTCATCGATGATATTTTGGTCGTAACCAAGGGAACGGCGATAGACCACATAGCGACGGTAGAGAAAATTTTAAAGAAACTGGATCGTGAAAAAATGTCCCTAAAATTGACAAAATGTAAATTCGTCCAACGAGAATGCGAATGGCTAGGCCATAAAATAACCCCGACTGGAATTACTCCATTGGTTAGAAAAACAGAACCAATAGAGGCGCTAACGCCGCCACGGACTTTGTCACAATTAAAATCGTTTATGGGGTCAATTCATAGTTTGCACAAGTATCTGCCGGCATTGGCCGAATCATCGGCACCGCTGCGACCCCTACTAAGCAAAAATAATGAATACATTTGGACACCTGAATGCCAGAACGCGTTCGAAAACCTTAAGAAACAAGTTTCTAACATTCTTGAATTACGGCACTTTGATATCCACAAAGACATTTGTATAGTGTGCGATGCAAGCCATAACGGGCTCGGCGCGGTGTTGGAACAGTTAGGACCAGAAGGATGGCGCCCAATCTCGTTTGCGTCGCGATATCTTAACGAAGCGGAAAACAAATACTCAACAAACGAATTGGAAATGTTGGCAGTTGTGTGGGGGGCTGAATACTTTAGAAATTACATGCTTGGCCGAAGTTTTTTGATCGTTACCGATCATAAAGCCCTAATATCCCTTTTGAACGGTAATAACAAGAAAAATAAAACGATGTTTACTCGTTTAACGCGCTGGTTAGATCGACTAATTCCTTTTGATTTTCAAATTGAGCATAAACCGGGGGCTAAAATTGGTTTGGCGGACTACTTATCACGTCATCCAAGTAGAGAAGCAACGCCAATTAGTACGTATGATAATATGTTTACGGTGGCAAAGATCAACCTAATTCGCACTGCGCTTGGCTTTAATACATCCAAGGGACCAAATACATCCAAGGGACCAATTTGTACAGCGGATAATAAGCATTCTATAAATAGACTGGAAGTTTCGTCACAAAATGACTCGGTAGAGGGCGGAAAAACATGTAAGCGGAAATCAACCAATCAGATTCAAACACGTGGTTTAAGCCGACGGCTACGCGAAATACGCACTGGATTAGTTGGGGCTATTATTCAATCAGAACACAGTTGTTCAAAATTATCTAAATCCAACTCTCAAAATCAAAATTTACTTAAATCCAGCCCTCAAATTTCAAAAGCAAATATCGATATGGACCGCAGCATGCGCAAATGGCAGAAATTCCTTAAACAACATCCATGTCTGAATAGTAGTAGCGACGAAATCGAAGAATTGCCCCCAAATGTATCACTAGAAGCCATTACCAAAGAGACAAGATCAATACGCACAAATACAACTCTCTCGTTACCCTCGGAATTCAAAGGAGAAACAGTACCACCAGTGGACCCAAACCTTGTATGTATGTCAATTATCCCGCGAAATTGTAAAATCGTTAACAAAGCTACTTCATTACCTGACCTGTTTAACTTAAAATTCATAGAATCAAATTATGTATCGGACCCCCAACTGAGCGCTATTCGCAATCTCATTGTTACACAAGATCCTGAAATTCACGAAAAAGTTACTCAAATGAACCGTTATTATGCCCAATTCGTCAATGATTTCTCAGTAAAGGAAAACGTAGTTTGGATGGATGATAAATTAGTAATTCCAATTAACCTTCAGTCAGCAATTAATAACCGAAGCCACGCGTACCACCACGGGAAATCAAATATGTTCGATGCCGCAAAAGATGTCTGGTATCCCTACATCTACCGTTCAATAGCTTCCATTGCCGAAGGGTGCCCTGAATGTACTGCAGCTGGTAAGAACTTAAAGACGTTAATAAATAAAAATCAACTGGGATCGGTACCGGAACCAAATGAATCAGTCCAATTAGATTTTTGGGGCCCCATCAATTACTTAAATGAATCCCCAAAATATGTACTAGTGGCGGTCGACCGGTTCTCTCGTTGGCCATCGGCAATGGTCTGTGGAAATAATCGATCAGACAAAATATTGAAATTCTTGAAGAGCTATATATCAAACCACGGGGTGCCACGGAAAATCCACATTGATCAGGGAACTAGTTTCATGTCAAACGCGATTAAAGCTTTTTGTAATGGGGAGGGCATTGAAATCATTAAATCACCAGTAAACGACCATCGAGCAACCGGGTGCGTCGAGCGTACCATTGGCAGTCTTAAGAACTCTATTCTTACCTTTGCTCACGAAAAGAATCCTGAACCCTTGGAGAAAATGGTCGAACGGGCCCTTGGTGCCCTCAGATTCTCAAAAAACTCGACACTTAAAATTTCGCCCTTGGAAGCTCATCATGGTAGAGAAGCAAAAACACAGTTTTACGGAATCTTACTAGAAAACCATCGCTGCAAAATCTGGATTGGTCACGGGTTATAAAAACAAAAAATGCCACCGATCCTAATGTGCAAGACATGCCCCATCCAGCTGATACAAACTGGAGTGTAAGATCAGACCTCGCCTACGATATCAAAAACAGGACCCATGCACGACGCCTTACAGTGGACCAATCCGCGAATCAAGACGACGAACCGTCGATACTTAGAAGTGCGAACCCCAATGGACAACCGGGACCATCCGGATTGTTGTTTCAGCGAACTGGGAACAAAAACCTAAAAAGGTATAGACAAATTCATTCTAAAATTAGATCTGAGAGTACACATACACTAACGTTAGACAATGGGGTTGTGTTTAGGAAATCGGGAGTGGCCACGAAGCCCATACCAAAGAAGTCTTAAGTTGCAGCCAAATCCGTATTACCGGTACCATCGAGCGAAGTGAAAAAGCGAGCTATTCAAACAGCATTACCACCGCCGACTCCGCGCGAAGTAAAGGAACGATTAACACAGCGAATTGCGAAAAAGAAACGGGAAAAGACCGGGCGCCGATTCGAAGATACCGACTCTGAATCAGAAGACAGCGAAGACTTACCGATTATCTCGGTAAAACGAGCCAAACAGCCTTTAACTACCACCCCTGAAGCACCTATAGAACGTTCAGCAGCAGCACTACCAGAGGCCGAGGTTGGAACTGACCAGGACACCATTCCGGCACAAGGCGCCGAGTTGGATAATCAAAATCCAAGGGAGCAAGGAATGTCCAATCCAGGGGACCAGTCGAAACCGATCACCGCCAGTAGAAAAAAAGGAGCCTCATCAAAGAAAGCAAAGCTGGTCTCATACAGCAGCCAGGGGGAGAGCCAGGACGAGACATCATCCACGACGTCTAGAAAAAGCGGGCGCAAAAGAACGGCGGTCACCAAGATGGGGGGCGTAATGATTGACTTCATAAATCAAAACAAGGAAGGAAACAAGTGATTTACAAAACTTTCCGAAAAACTGTTCTAACCCAGGGAGAGGGTGAGTCATTAGTGACTTAAAACTCAATTGGTATCACTGCTCAGTGATCTTTTAGTTGTTAAAAAGTTGTCATTATTAAAGTCTAAATTGTAGCCAAACATGAAGCTAGTAATTCTTTTCAACCATCTATGATCAACCATTTCAGTCATTAAAGTCAACCAGCGAAACCATTTCTACTCAACTAAAGTTTCATTATCGAAGGGGAAGTGTTGTATAGAGTAATTGAGTTCATTTCGGAAGCTGTCAATCAAATGTTCACTCTTGGTGCTAGACTAATTGATTAGCAGGTGTTTGTCCTTGGAACAGTCTGTCACCCTTGGATACTGTTTCTAACCACTCTTTATGCTAACTTTGTAAGATTAAGTTGACAATCTCTTCTATCGGAATTAACAATTAGACGACTATCGTTTTACCTTCTCGACATTATCTAGAAACTTTTTCAGCTGTAACAACAGTAACTAATTAACTCTAAGCACAGTTACTCTATAACAGGAACTAGAGCTGTTAAAAAAGAAACTTGGGTGGCTCTGTAGATCCTCTAAACTTGGATATCCTGTGAACTAAGTTAAATACAGTAAGAAAAGTTTAGTACCTGATTGCAATACCCTTGCTAGTCGCAAGCATAATCAGCATGAAATAAGGTTTAAAATCAGGTAGAATAATTTGTCGATTTTATCTCCCAATAAAATAGCGTTTTTTTCCATGAGCACTAATTATATAATAATTCTCACTGATTTAGTCCACATTTCTCCACACACATTTCTCGCCTTTTGATTTTTGTGGCATATTTCGCCCCTTGCAGATTTTGCTTTACAATTTTAATGGGACTTAAAATTTAAGAGCAGAATCGTACGAGGAAAAAATATTCCACTGAAAATGACTAACAGACAATTGGAAAAGTGTCAGTGAACTCGAGCACATGAAGTCAAGCCACGAAAAACCCAATTTGAGCGTGAACAACTTGCAAAACTTTATCTTGAAAAAAAATATCTTCATTTCGTTCATTGACACTTTATTAAAAAGAGCAAAAAGAGCGATGGGTGAATATGGCTCCCAGTCATTTCCACCCCAGAAGCAATCTGTTCTGGAAATGCCTGCTTTTGGGGTGGAAATGTGTGGTTAGGTGAAATGTGTGGATGGCTGTATCTGACTGTACCTGCGGGGCAGTAGTCACAAGCCACAAGTGGAAACTGGGCACAGCTCTTGCCACACTGGTAGCAGAGTCGGATGGAAGCAGAAGTGGGCACGCAGCCCTCGCCGTCCACACAGATCGGCTGTTTAGATCGCCGTCCACACAGATCGGCTGCCAATAACCACCAGGCATTTTGTTTCCATCATTAACAGTTCGTACTTCTGTACTGGCAAGCACGCAACACATAAGCCCGACTGCGAAATTACATTGAATAGGGTCGGACACAACATTGTGTTAACGCGACCGTCTTCGGGCTAACAGGGTTTGAATCCCGATAAGGACTCGTTTTTAGCAGTCGAATCGGCTTCACCTATTCCAACAATGCTCCCTTTTTATTATCATGATCTCGAAATTAAAAACCTACTAATAATCTAACTTTAAAAATAGCTTTATCAAAACCGATCGTATCAGGGCTAATTCCTGAACGTAAGACTACCCTTTGACCTCTATTAAAAATTTTTTGATTGAAAAAAATGAAATTAAAAAAAACTTTGGATTTTTACGGGGTTTTCTGTGAAAGTTTACCCAAGCACGCTATGTTATGTATCAAAATTTTTTTAGCGGCTATAAACGTATGATTAAGCTCGAGCCGACAATTCATAACAGGTGGCAATTCATGACAAGCAACAATTCGTAACAATCGACAATTCGTAATAGTAGATTAAGCGGCAAACACTGATTTACACGCACCGAAATTCTCGCGCCGAATGTAAAAGCGCAGCGGAGTAAGGTATTCCCTGCTTGCCAATGCCTTGTTGTCCCGACTTTCGAAGAAAAGGGAATATTTTTGCTTGGGATGGTTTTCTTTTTATTCAGTCAATTTTCGACGATCGAAATAATAGTTTTTGACAAAAAATTTTTATAGCCATTGAATATATCGACTCCCTGAAATCAAATATAAAAGAGATATTTTACCTCGGTTCATTTTTTGCAAAGTTCTAGGAGTTTGAAAATTGCCAATTTGGTCATGCGCTGGACTAATATATGCGCGTTTTGAAGATTTTATTCATAATGCTGAAAGCGTAATTAATACATGTGGCGAAATACCCCGCACAACAAAATCGTGCAAATTGAATTGAGGCTAGCTAATTGGTCGTATTAATTTCGTAGGACTCAAAGTTGTACAATTGATCTTTGATTTCGTATAGAACTTAGTTTTTCTGGATATGGATTAAAGGGCAGTCGGAACATTCAGGGCTTTGCCCTGATGTACGAGCAGTCTTGTTACGCAATTCAACTGTTACGAATTGTCGCCTTACCACAAATAAAACCAGATAGCTTGCCTCCATTCTAATTGCAATATATAATGGACCAGATTGCATTGCCGCTTACGCGTTCAAAGCACGAACTATATCGCGCGTTAATGATTCCAAATTGGCAATTTTCAAAGCCTCCCAGTTTTACAAAAAATGATCACAGGTGAACACCATCTTCTTAAATTTGAGCTCCTAAATTTAAACCTTTCAAATTGTGTAAAAAATTCCGTCAAATACGGCTAGTCTAAAAGTTGAAATTTATCTAGAAAACCCCTACAAAGCACAAATATTCTGCAACTTCCTTCTAGAGTAGGAACAATAACCATACAACCAACTATACACATTCTGAAATTTAATCCTCAACAAACAGCAAAAAAATGTTGGTCAGGGTTTAGAATTTCGAATTAAAATTCAACACAAGATTGACAAAACTAAAGAAACACATCCAATTCTCAACACTGATCCATGATGAAGGTGCACCGATCCTTCCCAGCCTATTGTTCCCCCGAAGACAATAATTTCTTCGCAATTGCAGCTTGTTTGATGAGTACGCATCGTCGCCTGTCGTTTATATTGCTGTGCTTTTTTCAAGGTTGCATATTTCGAACTATCGCTACTTTTCGTGATAAACAATCTGACAGATTCGACAGTAGTTGCAGAAGGATCCATTGAATTGGCTGCGTGACATTTTTTGTCGGGTTGCTTTGGCTTGCTGTGATTTTCACATCCAAGCTGAACACCATCAACTATCGTGCCATGTTCGCTGTTAAGACATGTCAAAAAATTTCATACGATTGTTGTTAAGTTAGGTTAATTTAAATTAAGACGATTTATAAGACAAACGAGCTGTTCGGCTCCTTACAGAAAACCGCTGTTGAGGCCATTGTCAGAATTACATGCAATTTTTTTGTTACTTTTTCTGGCCTGGATGATGTTTCAACACCTTCAAGAAATGAGCACGGATCATGGAGGGCTTCAAGCACCACCTTAAATGCCGTACCAGTAAGCCAAATTATAAAGAAGGTTTAATGCGCTATATTATGTCACCAATTACTAAGATTTTGCCGAGAACAAAGTTCTGTATTGAGATACAATCATTACAATGCAAGAGCAGCAAAATTTAACTTGCTTTACTCGAAGCAATAATCGCCAAAACAGAAATTCGAAAAAAAAATTCCAACGATTTTTTCCTTTTTCAAAATTTTTTTCTTGTCACACAAAATGTTCAGTCGGCCAATCGATTGAGTGCTATTTTTAATAGCCCTGGCCTAGCTCCCACGATTCAACCGTGGGCCTTTTTTTCGTGTGGGAGAGAAATATCATCCATTTCGTCGCAGCCGGTCCCACCTTGAGGAGGAGGAAGACGCTGAGACCCCTACAACCGTGGCCGAAGTGGGATTCGATACAGACCTTTGCGTTAATGGCCGAGTGTCTTACCCACTCAGCCACAGCTCCTCATTACATGCGTTTGTTAATGCCTTTTGGTGTTTTGCTATTTTTGATAATTATTGATAATTACGGAAGGGGTGGGCGCACATCGAAAGGTCAATTTATCCCGAGTCACAAATTATATACCGATTACAAAATGTGATTCAGTGTATCAATAAAATTTCTATTACACTGTCAGACAAAGTTTTCAATATACTTTTATCCTGTGAAATGTCAAGAAGTAATTTTTACCTGTAATTGAGTACTTCAAACTGTCTTGATTTGGCATCGAAAAAGAGAACGGCATGTTTTTGTGATACCCGTTTGCACAAGCTAGTACTTAAAACCACGTCGCATATATCACCGTCCGATCCAATGCACAACCACGGTTTATCCATCAGCCAGATTGTCTTCCTTTCAATGTCAAATAAAGCCGCAATCGACGAGTTGACTCGTGCTAAACTGTGATCGGACAACGATTGAACAGCTGATATTATTTCCGAGTCGTCAACATTTCCGACACTATCGTTATTATTTTCAAGGTTACAATTTTTCAAAGTTCCGCATTCCTTCATTCTATGACTAGTTGGACATCGTGAATCGGAATGATTTACAATAAGGTTTAAAAGACCGTCGATTAATTTTTTGTTATTCTCATCATGAAGTAAAGACTCGAACTGACTTTCATTATTTATTGTATCAGAATAAGAAGAACTATTTTGAAGAATTTCCGGTCGCTCAGTTTTCAGTTTCGCTGTTCTGTACATTTCTTTAATAGATACAGGCACGTCAATTTCGAACTCTTTCGGCCTTCGCTTTGGTTCGTTTTTGTCGAACCATGGTGGATACTTTTTGTTTAGGTTCTCGTAAAATTTTCTCTTCACTTGTTCTGTATCTATTGGTTTGGAGAACTAAGCAAATGACAAATATGTAAGAAAACAAAAATACCTGGCTCATGAAGCTTCAAAAAGCACAGCTTCTCATGCAAAAAAAAGTTCTTGTAAAAAATTTTCGTAGAAAAATGATTTTTTTTACATGATTTCTTTTGCACGCCGGACCAGCTCGGATAATTGATGTTTTTTAAATAGATTTTCCAGCAGGTATCAGAAGAACAAATCTCAAATATAATATCAATTTTCACTTTCTATTTTTCATTTCATTGATGCTTAAAACCAAATGTCTTTTTCGACTCATATATGTCTTTAATTGAGACGAGACCTGTTAATAATCATACTAACACATGAATTTAATTTGCAAATTTTTTCTCGTTTCCGAAAAAAGTTGACATTTGTAATTTTCCGGCTTTTTGATCAATATATTTCATTCAGTAGTCATGTACCTGTTGGTGGTAGACTACTCTTTGGGTCCAACTGGTGCTCGTTTGCAGAGTGGGGTTGTAGTGGTGGGGATGGAGGGGACACATCCACCTGCCCTGGGGCAGTGACGTCAGAGGAGGCTCAGTGCACTCCAGGTGAAATGCTAATCAGACCAACAGACAACATAAAATATGATATAAAAATTATTCCAAACATATGTTAACATTTCTTCACACAGCTGAGTTTTGCACCACTTGCGATAAATATGTATGACTATAATTAAAAAATCAAACAGAAGCAAAATCAAAAATTGAAAAAAAAAAACTTAAAACTTTTATTAACTGCACCATCAAAAACTTTACAAGGAGCTTTTGGAATGCTAGAAAGAAGCTGAACTTTCACAATCTCTTTTCTGCGGAAACTAAGCCGACAAAAAAGCAGATAGACAATTAACTAAAATAGCAGAAAATTTCCTCGAAAAATTTCGTCACAAGCAAGGGTGTTGCAGCAACCTGGAGGAAAGCCGATCCTTCAAGTTTTGAGCTACGGGAACTAAGCCGACAAAAAGAAATAAACGGACGATAAACCGAAAAAACAAGAAATCTAGCTTGCAAAAAACAGGTCCCGGACAGAATCGAATCAAAATTCTTTTCTATCTTCGCTAGGTACGTTGCCTCTACACCAGCTGGTTGATTGTCTTTATAATTAAAATCTTTCGTAGACAAAACAGTCGAGTCGAAACTGCTAAACAAAACTTACGAAACAAAAAATCTGAAAAAATTCAGACTTTAAAACAATACGCTGTGCAACAAAAACAATTTAAAATTTTTATTTTCAAATTGAAAATTTCAGCGCGTATAGAAATAAAAAATCCATGAAATATAGTTTCATTCTTCAAAATTGAACTGAATAAAAACAATTGAACTGAACACAATGTTGCTAAAAAACACCAGCCAAATAAGCCGACAAATATTGAAACAAAATCAATTATTTATCTGTTAGTTAAAAAATCAATCTTTATTGTTGTATAGAGTAATTTAGTTCATTTCGGAAGCTGTCAATCAAATGTTCACTCTTGGTGCTAGACTAATTGATTATCAGGTGTTTGCCCTTGGAACAGTCTGTCACCCTTGGATACTGTTTCTAACCACTCTTTATGCTAACTTTGTAAGAATAAGTTGACAATCTCTTCTATCGGAATTAACAATTAGACGACTATCGTTTTACCTTCTCGACATGGCGCAGTCAGCAGGATCAGGTGGGGGAAAGGATCCACTGGGCATCACGGGCTTTTGGCCAGCAAAATGCACGGAACCGCCAATGATGTGGGAATTCTGGATTAACAGATTCCAATGGGGAATGGTCGCCAAGCACTCACTAAACCCGATGAACTTCTACTTCGCCGCGACACTCACAGAGGCCCAAATTACTGACTTGCCCGAGGAAGTAGACGGAAAAAATCGGCGGGAATCAGAACAGGTGTTGATTTCGAACCTGTATTTGTGTCTGGGGAAAAGGGGCAGGATGAACTGCACAAAAGACGACCACACCTGGACCTCACGACGATTCGTTACCCACGGATGATAGACGCGTTGGAAACGGAATTTAAGAAAGAAAGAAATGAAACATATGAAACATATGAAGCAATTCCACTCCGTACTCAGCGGATTGGCAGCGCGGTGCAATTTTGGAACACTAGAAGACCGAATACTAAGAGACGTATTCATTGTTAACATGAATAATCGGGATGCACAAAAGGAACTATGCAGGTCGACGAAAACACCTGAGGAAGTGTACCGGATAGCTCTATCGTACGAGAGGGGTAACAAGTATGCATCATCATATGTTGCCACGGGACCAGTGGGGGCCCCAGGATCATCATCAGGAGGCGGAGGAATCCAGATAAAATCGGAACCAGTCGGAATAATCCGTGGAGGTTATCGGAACAATCGTGCAAGGGGCGGGGGCTCTTAACAAGGGCGAGGATCGTATCGAGGCAGAAATCTCCCCAATAACAACAAATGTTATAACTGCGATCAACAAAATTTCACCAGGGAACACTTGGACAGATGCCCAGCAAAGGGGGTTACATGCAATTTTTGCCACAAAATTGGCCATTTCGAACGAACCTGCAGGGGAAAACGTGGAAACCAGCGGGGACAGGGAGCCGTAGGAATGATACGGGAGAATGGCGACGATCATCACCTAGAAAATTCGGCGGACGAAGAAGCATCACAACATGCAAGTTCCATTGGATGGGTTAATAAGAATCCAGTGGTGCACTCGTGGGACTCAAGCAGCTCCGACGGGGACTATATGGTTATGGCCATAAAGCGAAAAAGAGTCACAGAATTGAAAGTTGCTGGGGCACAATTGCCGATCAAAGTCAATGGGAAACCCACTCGAGTGTGGATCGATAGCGGGTCCCCAATTTCAATTTTCACCATCGGAGAATTGCGGAAAACTTTGGGAACATCAGGAGTAAAACTGGACAATCTTACGGAGGAGGACAATGCTTTTCGGGATTATGGGAACAATCCACTACAGATGATTGGAACAATGGCAGTAACAATACAATCAAACGGCTGGAAGATCCATGCAAGGATAAAAGTAATCGGAGGGAACCGACCATCAATAATTGGAAGAGATCTGATGCCCCAACTAGGACTCCAGTTGGTGCAACAATCACCAGGGGACCACATAATGTCCATTGAAGAAGGCAGTCAGGACGCACTGGAACCGGAGGGGGAGTTGGATTCATGGCAAACATATTTCAGTAAGCAGTTTTCAAACCTTTTTAGCAGGGTAGGGAAAATAAGAAACTACAAAGTTTAAGCCGAATTTTTTGAAAACCTCACCCCAGTACAACAGAAGGGGCGTCGAGTCCCGATTTCGCTGCAAGAAAAAGTGGATGCCGAAATTGACAAATTATTGAAACAGGGTCATATCGAAAAATTATCCGAATGCTCGGACAAATACTTTGTGTCCCCAATAGTAATAACAGTAAAAACGGATGGGTCCGTGAAACTGGCACTCGAGTCGAGGGAACTAAATAAACAAGTGCATAAGAATAAATACCAAATGCCGAATATCGAGGAACTAATGGACACGGTTGGACAAACGATTAGCGAAAAAAAACAGGGAGACATATATTTCACAACAATGGATTTAACATACGCTTATGGCCAACTGCCACTAAACGCTGAGACGAGCATACAGTGCAATTTTTCTCTTATTGGAGGCCGCTCGACGGGTACATACCGGTTCAAAACCGGATTCTATGGTCTCACTACAATGCCCGCGGAATTCCAGCGCGCAATGGACTGTATACTCGCTGAATACCCGCAAGCGCATGCGTTCATCGATGATATTTTGGTCGTAACCAAGGGAACGGCGATAGACTACATAGCGACGGTAGAGAAAATTTTAAAGAAACTGGATCGTGAAAAAATGTCCCTAAAATTGACAAAATGTAAATTCGTCCAACGAGAATGCGAATGGCTAGGCCATAAAATAACCCCGACTGGAATTACTCCATTGGTTAGAAAAACAGAACCAATAGAGGCGCTAACGCCGCCACGGACTTTGTCACAATTAAAATCGTTTATGGGGTCAATTCATAGTTTGCACAAGTATCTGCCGGCATTGGCCGAATCATCGGCACCGCTGCGACCCCTACTAAGCAAAAATAATGAATACATTTGGACACCTGAATGCCAGAACGCGTTCGAAAACCTTAAGAAACAAGTTTCTAACATTCTTGAATTACGGCACTTTGATATCCACAAAGACATTTGTATAGTGTGCGATGCAAGCCATAACGGGCTCGGCGCGGTGTTGGAACAGTTAGGACCAGAAGGATGGCGCCCAATCTCGTTTGCGTCGCGATATCTTAACGAAGCGGAAAACAAATACTCAACAAACGAATTGGAAATGTTGGCAGTTGTGTGGGGGGCTGAATACTTTAGAAATTACATGCTTGGCCGAAGTTTTTTGATCGTTACCGATCATAAAGCCCTAATATCCCTTTTGAACGGTAATAACAAGAAAAATAAAACGATGTTTACTCGTTTAACGCGCTGGTTAGATCGACTAATTCCTTTTGATTTTCAAATTGAGCATAAACCGGGGGCTAAAATTGGTTTGGCCGACTACTTATCACGTCATCCAAGTAGAGAAGCAACGCCAATTAGTACGTATGATAATATGTTTACGGTGGCAAAGATCAACCTAATTCGCACTGCGCTTGGCTTTAATACATCCAAGGGACCAAATACATCCAAGGGACCAATTTGTACAGCGGATAATAAGCATTCTATAAATAGACTGGTAGTTTCGTCACAGAATGACTCGGTAGAGGGCGGAAAAACATGTAAGCGGAAATCAACCAATCAGATTCAAACACGTGGTTTAAGCCGACGGCTACGCGAAATACGCACTGGATTAGTTGGGGCTATTATTCAATCAGAACACAGTTGTTCAAAATTATCTAAATCCAACTCTCAAAATCAAAATTTACTTAAATCCAGCCCTCAAATTTCAAAAGCAAATATCGATATGGACCGCAGCATGCGCAAATGGCAGAAATTCCTTAAACAACATCCATGTCTGAATAGTAGTAGCGACGAAATCGAAGAATTGCCCCCAAATGTATCACTAGAAGCCATTACCAAAGAGACAAGATCAATACGCACAAATACAACTCTCTCGTTACCCTCGGAATTCAAAGGAGAAACAGTACCACCAGTGGACCCAAACCTTGTATGTATGTCAATTATCCCGCGAAATTGTAAAATCGTTAACAAAGCTACTTCATTACCTGACCTGTTTAACTTAAAATTCATAGAATCAAATTATGTATCGGACCCCCAACTGAGCGCTATTCGCAATCTCATTGTTACACAAGATCCTGAAATTCACGAAAAAGTTACTCAAATGAACCGTTATTATGCCCAATTCGTCAATGATTTCTCAGTAAAGGAAAACGTATTTGGATGGATGATAAATTAGTAATTCCAATTAACCTTCAGTCAGCAATTAATAACCGAATCCACGCGTACCACCACGGGAAATCAAATATGTTCGATGCCGCAAAAGATGTCTGGTATCCCTACATCTACCGTTCAATAGCTTCCATTGCCGAAGGGTGCCCTGAATGTACTGCAGCTGGTAAGAACTTAAAGACGTTAATAAATAAAAATCAACTGGGATCGGTACCGGAACCAAATGAATCAGTCCAATTAGATTTTTGGGGCCCCATCAATTACTTAAATGAATCCCCAAAATATGTACTAGTGGCGGTCGACCGGTTCTCTCGTTGGCCATCGGCAATGGTCTGTGGAAATAATCGATCAGACAAAATATTGAAATTCTTGAAGAGCTATATATCAAACCACGGGGTGCCACGGAAAATCCACATTGATCAGGGAACTAGTTTCATGTCAAACGCGATTAAAGCTTTTTGTAATGGGGAGGGCATTGAAATCATTAAATCACCAGTAAACGACCATCGAGCAACCGGGTGCGTCGAGCGTACCATTGGCAGTCTTAAGAACTCTATTCTTACCTTTGCTCACGAAAAGAATCCTGAACCCTTGGAGAAAATGGTCGAACGGGCCCTTGGTGCCCTCAGATTCTCAAAAAACTCGACACTTAAAATTTCGCCCTTGGAAGCTCATCATGGTAGAGAAGCAAACACAGTTTTACGGAATCTTACTAGAAAACCATCGCTGCAAAATCTGGATTGGTCACGGGTTATAAAAACAAAAAATGCCACCGATCCTAATGTGCAAGACATGCCCCATCCAGCTGATACAAACTGGAGTGTAAGATCAGACCTCGCCTACGATATCAAAAACAGGACCCATGCACGACGCCTTACAGTGGACCAATCCGCGAATCAAGACGACGAACCGTCGATACTTAGAAGTGCGAACCCCAATGGACAACCGGGACCATCCGGATTGTTGTTTCAGCGAACTGGGAACAAAAACCTAAAAAGGTATAGACAAATTCATTCTAAAATTAGATCTGAGAGTACACATACACTAACGTTAGACAATGGGGTTGTGTTTAGGAAATCGGGAGTGGCCACGAAGCCCATACCAAAGAAGTCTTAAGTTGCAGCCAAATCCGTATTACCGGTACCATCGAGCGAAGTGAAAAAGCGAGCTATTCAAACAGCATTACCACCGCCGACTCCGCGCGAAGTAAAGGAACGATTAACACAGCGAATTGCGAAAAAGAAACGGGAAAAGACCGGGCGCCGATTCGAAGATACCGACTCTGAATCAGAAGACAGCGAAGACTTACCGATTATCTCGGTAAAACGAGCCAAACAGCCTTTAACTACCACCCCTGAAGCACCTATAGAACGTTCAGCAGCAGCACTACCAGAGGCCGAGGTTGGAACTGACCAGGACACCATTCCGGCACAAGGCGCCGAGTTGGATAATCAAAATCCAAGGGAGCAAGGAATGTCCAATCCAGGGGACCAGTCGAAACCGATCACCGCCAGTAGAAAAAAAGGAGCCTCATCAAAGAAAGCAAAGCTGGTCTCATACAGCAGCCAGGGGGAGAGCCAGGACGAGACATCATCCACGACGTCTAGAAAAAGCGGGCGCAAAAGAACGGCGGTCACCAAGATGGGGGGCGTAATGATTGACTTCATAAATCAAAACAAGGAAGGAAACAAGTGATTTACAAAACTTTCCGAAAAACTGTTCTAACCCAGGGAGAGGGTGAGTCATTAGTGACTTAAAACTCAATTGGTATCACTGCTCAGTGATCTTTTAGTTGTTAAAAAGTTGTCATTATTAAAGTCTAAATTGTAGCCAAACATGAAGCTAGTAATTCTTTTCAACCATCTATGATCAACCATTTCAGTCATTAAAGTCAACCAGCGAAACCATTTCTACTCAACTAAAGTTTCATTATCGAAGGGGAAGTGTTGTATAGAGTAATTGAGTTCATTTCGGAAGCTGTCAATCAAATGTTCACTCTTGGTGCTAGACTAATTGATTAGCAGGTGTTTGTCCTTGGAACAGTCTGTCACCCTTGGATACTGTTTCTAACCACTCTTTATGCTAACTTTGTAAGATTAAGTTGACAATCTCTTCTATCGGAATTAACAATTAGACGACTATCGTTTTACCTTCTCGACATTATCTAGAAACTTTTTCAGCTGTAACAACAGTAACTCATTAACTCTAAGCACAGTTACTCTATAACAGGAACTAGAGCTGTTAAAAAAGAAACTTGGGTGGCTCTGTAGATCCTCTAAACTTGGATATCCTGTGAACTAAGTTAAATACAGTAAGAAAAGTTTAGTACCTGATTGCAATACCCTTGCTAGTCGCAAGCATAATCAGCATGAAATAAGGTTTAAAATCAGGTAGAATAATTTGTCGATTTTATCTCCCAATAAAATAGCGTTTTTTTCCATGAGCACTAATTATATAATAATTCTCACTGATTTAGTCCACATTTCTCCACACACATTTCTCGCCTTTTGATTTTTGTGGCATATTTCGCCCCTTGCAGATTTTGCTTTACAATTTTAATGGGACTTAAAATTTAAGAGCAGAATCGTACGAGGAAAAAATATTCCACTGAAAATGACTAACAGACAATTGGAAAAGTGTCAGTGAACTCGAGCACATGAAGTCAAGCCACGAAAAACCCAATTTGAGCGTGAACAACTTGCAAAACTTTATCTTGAAAAAAAATATCTTCATTTCGTTCATTGACACTTTATTAAAAAGAGCAAAAAGAGCGATGGGTGAATATGGCTCCCAGTCATTTCCACCCCAGAAGCAATCTGTTCTGGAAATGCCTGCTTTTGGGGTGGAAATGTGTGGTTAGGTGAAATGTGTGGATGGCTGTATCTGACTGTACCTGCGGGGCAGTAGTCACAAGCCACAAGTGGAAACTGGGCACAGCTCTTGCCACACTGGTAGCAGAGTCGGATGGAAGCAGAAGTGGGCACGCAGCCCTCGCCGTCCACACAGATCGGCTGTTTAGTCTCCGTCCGGGGCAGCTTGTCAAACGTCAGCTGACAACAACAAATACAACATAACATCAACACATAACAGGTATGTAAGTGCAGTAGAGGATTTAGAGGCGGCACCTTCGGCGCAAATATACGCATTCTTTGGCCTCTTTTTAAAAAAATTGCCTATTGCCTAAGGCTCAGAATACTTGGTGAAAACACGGTCTTTATAGTGATTTGGGAGATCTCAGAAAATCAACTTGGTCGACCTCAGAAAAAGGTCGACACAATTTTCGAAATTTTGTTGAAAATCCGCCACGCCACCCCCCCCCCTCAAGAAAATCCTAGACCCGCCCCTGTGTATGTGAACATACTTCAGCTCAGTTATGAAAAAGAATAAATCATAGACAACAAGCAAAAGATAGCAAAAGTGTTAATTGACTGAAGGAAACCAAAAAAGAATAGCAGAATCTTCATTGGGAAATTTTTCGCCCAAAGATCATTGAAGTTGAAGAACCTTTTATGATTGACACCCAGGGGCGGATTTAGGCAGGGATGCCCCCCCCCCCCCCCCTCAGGGATTCGACCCCCTGCCGACCCAAAGGGTCCCCCCTTCGATACTTTTTCAGAAATCCATTTTTGGCCGACCGACCCAAAATTTTATAATATTTATAATAATTTTAAATATATACAAACTTTGAGGGGGAGCCCGCACCAACAAAAATTTTTTTTCTGGGATTTTTCTTTGCGATTTTTTTGTCAAATTTTTTCAAAAAGCGCCCAAAAAATTTTTTCAAAAATCAATTTGGTGGACCTTAAAAAAAAGGTCGTCAAAATTTTGGAAAATTTTTTGAAAATCCGCCCCCCCCCCCTCCCCTCGAGAAAATCCTAGATCCGCCCCTGTTGACACCCCATTTGAACCCAATTAAAACTAAGCCAATTTGAAAAAACTGGATCAATAAAAAATTTTCAAATCGGTCCTCAAAAAGAAAATCCATTTTTGAAACTAGAAATCAATCACGTTTTTTCTGCGCCGTTTGCACTTTTGATATTACTGAAATCCCCTTTTGATATTACTGAAGTTCCATAAACTGAATGATTTTGAAATGAATTTGAAATGACTTACGAAAAAATTACAAGTTAAAACGCCAAAATATCATAAAAAACCACATGACCGAATTCTAATTTTAAGTAAAATTCACATAGTTGATTATTGCTGGGATATTCTCATGGGCGAAGGACCAATTGGGCGAAGAACTCATGAGCAAAGGACCGAAAAAAGTTGAAATTCAATTAATAAAATGAATCAATTGTCGTTCAATTAAAAGAAAAATAAAGCAATATTTTGCTTCTTTTATAAGGAAATCTATCAAAAAAAAAGATTGTTCCAATTCGTTGGCGGTCAGTGGCAATTTCAAAATTGACAAAATTAATATCAAGTCCCTGGAAATTTTTATTTTCATTGAGATTTTCAAATTTTGGAATACAGAAATCTGATCGGCTGATTTTTACTTTCACCCATTCGGTCCTTCAGCTATGAGCGATTCCACCAATTATTGCTGACAAAAAATTGCCGAACAAATTAATTAATTAATTTACTTGATTATTAAGTTTAAACTCACTATTGATTAATAAACTAAGTTAGACTACTGTTTGAGATCACAGGTAACTTTGGACAATTTGATAATAATTGGTAGATCACCTTGAACACAAAGGCGAAGCAGAGCTTAGCACCTCTCTTGATACAACAACTATAAGATAAAATAGCATGACACTCATTGAAGGAGAATCATTACAAACTAGAAAGAATCATGCTTGAATTTTAAAACTTTTTGAACATAGTCCTTGTGGGACTAACTTTGAGCATTCGAACTCTTTTCGATTTCAAAGTTACGCCGCAAAGTTTTAGGAAACAAAAAAATTGGTAAATAAGCCGACAAAATTACAGCCGATACCCTATTAGCTTAAAGTCAACCGAAAACTTTTGACAAAAAATCTTATTGGATGATCAAATTAGATCATGTGGTCATGTACCAGCCACATAAGAGACAATAAAGCTATATACGTAGTGCATGCAAGGTGGAATACAAAATTCAAAAACCCAGCCGACAGAGTTTAGGTCGGCAATCATGAAGCCGAAAAACCATCAGCAAAAAATATCCTAACTATATAATTATACATAAGATGGTAAGAATTCAGACATAGCATTTACCATTAGTTACTAGCATTCAGTGTCAGTAGTTGAGATCAGGAGCAGATTGTTTTTTTCCCAAAATTTTTTCTAGAGACGCCTTTGGTGCCAATATATACTAATTTTTAGCGGTAAAAACGCGATTTCAACAACATTTTTCAAAAAGTGCCTAAAAACGCTATTTTTTTCAAAATTTTGCCTGCGGCGCACAAAATTTGGCCAAAACGATCCTTGGGTCAGCTCGGAAAATCATTTTGCTCGACCTACAAAAAAAGGTCGACAAAGTTTTCGAATTTTTTTTTTGAAAATCCCTCTTCGAGAAAATCCTAGATCAGCCCCTGGTTGAGATTAAAATTTTCAGGAAATTACGATTTGACAATGATTGCTAATCACCAACGTAATGAGCATTTTGGGAAAACGAAACGGAACGAACCTCTCGATTTCGTTGGTTGTAAGAACTTGATCCCACCAACTCTTCTTGCGTAGAATATGAAAGTGGCAATGCGAACTCTTTCGGGTTTCCTCGCAGACACTGCACCTTCAGAGCTTTCAGAGTCTCTAGCAGATCTGAAGTAATGTATTTTATCTTCTGTTGACTCTCGTCAACAGATTTCGCATTCTTTGGTGGCGATGTCTGGCTCAACTTTTCAGATGGCAGTCTTCTTCTAAAAAATCAATAAATGTTTGGAGCTCAATAAATTGCTGCTCATTCCTAGGAAGTTAATATACATTCCAAAGACAATTATGATATTTGATATAAATCTAATATTCTATTTCAATTGGTTTTCTTCCTTTGAAATATTCGAACGTAAAATCAGACCATTTATCCAAACTTCTGAAAATTACCGTTTCCTGCCAGATTTCACAGAGTCGCAACTGGAAACTGTGAGTGTTTCAGTGTCACTGTCTCTCAATCGCAGCTCGGAATTATCCGAATTAGTCACACCATGCACGTTTGTCAGCTTCGACTGTGGCGGCGTAACTTCATCATCCACTGAAGAAAGCGTAATATCGTATGGGAAATTGATGTGGACAGAATTTACGTTCACTTCAGTTGAGCTGCATTCTCGGCACAACCAAACCTAAGAAAGATAATATTTTGTTAAGGTTATTAATTATTAAGACGATTTACCCACAAAGGAAAGAGACTTCAGCTCTTCGCGGAAAACCGCTGTTGTGACGCTTTTTAAAATCTACATGAAATTTTTTTTCTGGGCTGAGTAATGTTGCCTCATCCTCAAGCAACGAGTACGGATCATGGTGGGCCTCGAACATCCGACCTTTCGATTGAGAGGCGGGGACGTAATCACTTCACCATTGCTCCCGGAATTCACTTCTTCAAGACTTTTTACTACTTCAAGTTTAAATGCGATATTCAGAAGTCCCTTAGTAAATATAAAACCATATAAGATAAATTAATTCAATTTTAAATCTACACATGTTTTGATATTTCGCAAAATAAGTTTTCTTGCATTACCGACGACTAATTACGTGTCGACCAACTAGATGTTTTAATATTTCACCAAAAAAAACTGCTTACATAACCAATAAGAGCCACATGTACTAAGACAATATAAATGCGTTCATACCAACAAAAAACGACTTCGAATTTAGAAGAAATATGTCCAATTTTACATTCCTTTTCGTTATAAACTCTCTGAAATATGAAATATTTCGCTTTAACTCTTTTCAAAGAGAAAATAGTCATTAAAAATGGTCAACGGTGCGCCAAAGGCGCATTTCGGAAAAATGGGTACTCAATAGTGTCTGAAAAACGGGTTCTTTTTTTGGTCCCCCTCAAAAGGGGGGGCACGTGCCCCCCACTGTAAAATCGCGCCTGCACCGTGGTTGTTACTCTACTTACTATACATATAATAACATATACTTACTTGACCCAAACTGTCGGCTTCGATCGGAGGATCAAAACACTTGAGGTGGAAGGAAGCGGGACAATTATCACAGCAGATGATACTACCGATTCCCAAACACGCGTCACACCTGTCTCTATTATGCTGCTGACCCGGCTGCTGGAAATAGCGATGTTTCTTTCCCAAATTTGACCCCCCTGCTGACCCCTTAACTGAACTTGAGCCCTTCGGTTTGGCTGGAGAAGTGGTGTTAGTGATTGAAGTTGCCTTCGGGTTTCGCATCGGTAGGCGCACGTGATCGGCTAGGAATTTGGTCAGACCTATTTCAGGGTCGTAATCTTTGATCAGCTGTTCCACGTCAAACTTGGAAGCTAAATTTGAAGCACCACTTGAGCTGCTTGGGTTCGAAGAAGCTACAGTTGAAGTTGAAGCCATTCTATCTGAAAACCCAAAGACAACGCATAAACAATCAAAAATATTTTCTTTTGGTTAAAAGGATTTATCCAGGAAGGAAAGGACAAACATACGAGCAGTTCAGCTTTGTACGAAGCCCGCTGGTACGCATCTGCTTAAGAATTACACGCAATTTTTTTGGCTTTTTTTCTGGGCTGGGTGATGTTGCCTCACCCTCAAGCAACGAGTAGGGATCATGGGGGTCTCGAACATCTGACCTTTCGATTGAGAGGGAGAGACGCAACCACTTCACTCGATATCTATAAATCCCCAGAATTGTATCCAAGACAGTGTTTAACTGTGAGGCGACAACTCTAACAAGCGACAATTCGTAATAGTAGATTAAGAGGGGAACATTGATTCGTGCAGTTTTCCTCTCGTGCCAGTAAGCGCAGCACAGCAAGCGTATTTTAATTGCGAATGCCTTGCTATGAATTGTCGCTTGTTACGAATGGTCGCATGTTACGAATTGTCGCTTTTTACGAATTGTCGCTTTTTACGAAATGTCGCTTGTTACGAATTGTCGCCATGCCGTGTTTAGCTGTAGCCTATTATGCCAACCAGATTTTAACCTTACTCAAAATTCAAAACAAAATGCTGGTAGAGTCAGTGCGTCAATTGTAGCTATTCTGATAAGCTTGCGATATCGTCTAAAGCAAGCAGTTCCGATCCTAGTTCATGTATCGACAAATTCTTGATTGCTCTAGAAAAACTCCCTCAAAGCAACTTCATAGTTCGACAACACGGAGTTTTGGTTATCTGACTTGTCGGAAAAAAGTTGAAGCAAATTCATGTTAACAAAAGTAAATTTATATAACAAATAACTTCTTCTTCGAATTAAAATAATTCACCCAAAAACATTATTTCTGGGACCGGCTAATGTCAATCGAAGATAATCTAATGATATTCTTCAAATCAACCGGATAGCCTTTTTTCAATTAGCCGAACCTTATAATTTAGGAAATGATGTTTAAAGAAACTGTTAAGTTCAGATCGTGAACAACATGGAAAAAGATTGAAACTTGAAACGAACAACAACATATCGGACATTTGATTCCAATCAAATTGAAAATTAATTACTGAAAAGGACGAAAAAGTCAAACAAACATCATTTTACAAAATCAGACAGAAAAATCATAGATCATAACTTCAAATCGCACACATTGTAGTTCGTTTAGTTGACTTATAATTGAATATAACTTTTTTTTACATAAGTGAATTAGTATATGACAACATTTTGTCCATCAAATCGTCCCACGTTTTGCTCGCTGCCGTCCCGACATTCCCCGCGTCGGAGCTCGAGGAACTGGAAGCTTGCTTCGAACTTTCCTTCACCGGTGAACATGTTTTGCTACTAGTCGCTTTTGAGCTGGAAGAGCTCTCGTCGTGAACTTTCGATTTCTTTTGAAGAGGTTCGTCTTCAGGGTCATTATTTTTGGCTGAAGTATCTTTCTGCTTCCTGGTTGGGGACTTATCTCCTTTTCTGGAACACTTGGCCTCGTGATCTGTATACGCTTTTGCAGATGAGAACACTTGCGCGTCGCAGTCGCTTTGTAAGCATGCGTAATGTTCGGTACAAATTTTATGCTGTGATTTTCGATGCGACACGTATTCTTGCAAGTTAAAGTAATCATCACAGTTCCCTGTATTGCAGTGGAATCTACACATGTGGACCTTTGAAAGATGCAGAGGATGTTCTTTTTGCACGTGATACAACATTTCAATGTCTCCAGCGACATTCAGGCTACACCACGCACAACTGTGCACTTCAGATTTATCACATGTTTTCATACAGTCGGGACAAAATATAGGAGCGGAGGAGGAGTTTTCGTCCGAAGTTTTCTTAAGCTTGGCGCTCTCGTGCGACTTCAGGAGAAGTCGAGCTCCGAACAATCTTCCACACGAGTTGTCCAGGCATATGTAATGAATGAGACATCTATTGTACTTGGAGTGCTTCTCTTTTCGGTGGTTGACCAGTTCTTCGATGGTGTCAAATTCGACTTTAGTGCTGGACGAATTACACTCTTCAACATCGCACACCAGTTTCGGGTTGTCCTCCAACATACACAGACTTTCATGGTCAACGGCCATGTGAATTGCAATGTCATTGTCGCTTAGAAAGTTCGAGCTACAATACTTGCATGTTTTCAGCGACTTTTCCTCGAATATTTCCAGGAAACCACAAACAGCGCATTCATATGAGGTTTCGTCAGGCGCGCTTTCAGGTGCCAAGGGTTGTGTTGCCGGAACCAGACTTGTAGACATCTGTTCTTGGTCGTTCAACCCAGTAGAAACCGTATTTGAGTTAAGATTTCGTTCACCACTAGAAACAGTTTTCTCCGTTCCCTTGTCATTTATGAATCTCAGAGCATTTTCTTGAATCGACTTCAGTTTTTCAGACATGAATGCATCCATTTTGAAATAGCAACTTCGCTGATGAGCCGTCATTTCATTACTGTCGCTAAATATTTTTCGACACCCGTTTTTGCAGCACATGAAATGCACCGCGCATTTGGTGCTGAACGGCGGAAGCTTAGAGTACTTTTTGAACTTCGCAACGACTCCAGTATGTTTCTCCTGAATATGGAACAAGGCTTCTCTTTCATCTGCTACTCTCGCTTGGCAGAAGTTGCACTTCGTATAACCATAGGGCGAACACATATGATTACACGTTTCACACTGCAGCAACTCGGCCAAAGTGTTGTCCAGTTTCTCCGAGCACTTCATACCCTTGACACCGTGGTGACCTGCTAAGCTTCCGTGGGAACCAAATAGCTGGTAGCAATGTTCGCACACGTAGTGGAAGCGACATTCATCAGGTTTCTTCGGATGGTACACTCTCATGTGTTCCGTGTACGCCATCATATTCATAGGACTATCAGCCAGTAAACATCCCGGTTGTCCACATATGGTAGTTGCGTTTTGCAACTTCACTGGAATCGGGCCGAACTCTTTATGATAGTCAATCATATGCGCAATTACATCAGTCATTGCAGCAAACTTTTTGTTGCAGCTTGGACACGTCGCGACCGTTTTCTGAAGAGTGCCCATTGAAACTGAAGTGTCGCATAGGTAACATACTCTGTTGCTTTTGATCCTTTCGAAATCCTTGACCAGATCTTCATTTTTCGGTCTCGGTTGAACTTGCTTGGGCTGTTTGAATTTCGATTCCACTTTCATGGGCGGCTTTGCAGTGCCTTGAAGCGGAGGAACTGTCGGATTCGAGAACTTGGGCGCGAATGGCGTGTACTTGGGCGGAGAGTAATTAGCCTGGGCATGTTGAGCTTGAGTAAAAGCGTTATACATACTAGCATACTGGTTGTACTGGGGCATGGGGGCTTGATATGCTCTAGCCTGATTGTAATAGCCCATGTAGTTATAGTTGGGCTGGTGAGCAGCGGCTGCTGCAGGGTTCATGGCTGCAGCTCCTTGAGGAGGCAAATAGTTGCTGTTCAAATTCACCGAAACAAATGGGGCAGTATGCATTATGAAGTTAGTGGCGTTCGCATTGGGTCCGCCACCTATTCCGGTAGAAGCACCAGCAGTGTTATATCTCTCTTGCGCTTGACTTTTGCCATGTTTTGAGTTGATATGATCATCAAGGTCGTCTTGGGTTTCAAAAAGCGTCAAACAGTTACCTGTTGATATCGGGCACGGCAGGTGTTCGCTGAAACAGGAATGTTTTTCGATCAAAATATGCTCTAACAGATCATCAGTGTTTGAGAAGCTGGCATCACAAAGCTCGCAAATTATGATTCTAGGTATTGCTACTTTGTGCACGTCACGCATGTGCACATAAAGTTGAGCCTCATACGTGAACGAGACATCGCTTGGACATTTTTCACAAGTGAAACCTTTAGAAGGCACACACAACCCACAGAGTGAACATTTGGGCCACAGAAAACGCTCTTGTTTGCTTTTGAATTGAAAAGCGTTGCTCTGAGGGAAGCTCATTCCCACCATCTGCCTGAAAATAACCCACGTCTTATTCACAAATACTATACAATTGTTCTGCCTTATTAAAAAGAAACTAGCAAGCCTGTATCGATTAACCAATTGGCTCGATATCATGAATCATTTTCGAAGTAACGTTTTCATTCAAGCAAGGTAACTGAAAAATACTTGAACGAAGTCGCAGACCCGTTCTGAACAAAACATCAAACTTTCCGTTTTATTTCTTACTTTGAATCAATTACCAAAAAAATCAAACTTTATCCAGCGTTAAAACTTTTGGATATCATTCAAGTTACTTTTTTGTGGGCCGACTCACATAAAAAGAAACTTTTGATGTAACTAAAGCTTATTTATAGCGTGGATCGGTTCATGAAAGATCAGATTTTTCTAAGCAAGCTACTCAAGAGCTGAAAAATTGAAACGCGTCAAGCAATTTCATAGCGCAAATCGGCTCACAAAGAAATAATTTTTTTAAAGCAAACTCCTCAGGAGACGAAGCTTGAAAATATTATCTTTCCAAAGCAAGCCAATCAAGCATTGAGTATTTTGATCTACTCGAAGTTTAATTTGAGCGGAAATCAATCCGCAAACTTTAAAAACTTCTTAAGGAGCTATGGAAGCAAAGAAACTTTGAAAACTTCCAAGTAACTTCATTGCGTTAATCGGTTCTTAAAAAGTTTCAGGTTTTTGCAGCAAGCATTCATGCGTAACACATTTGAACCATTTCAAATTAATCAATAAAGCAAATCCGTTCCTTGTAAAAAGAAGCAATACACAAGTTCAAAAAATTTCTTAGCTTCTTAGATACAGGCCTATAAGAGAAGCTAAAATTTTTCTGTGTTTTTGCTCAATAGCTTGTTCAAATTTCAGCGCAGTTAAAACATTTTGCTGAGTAATCTTCTCGAAAAAAAAATTTAATTTGGGGCAAATAGATTCAGGTTATGATAACATTTTAAATACTTCAATGTTTCAATAGTCAAACTTACACGTGATTTATTTTGCGTTTTTATTGAAGCCATGAAAACAATTTGAACTATTTCGATGTTCTAATGCATTACAGCTGACTTGAAAACCCTAATCTTTTTGGCGAGTACTTTCAAAACAATTCGGATTGTTTGAAAGTTTTGTCGCTTGCGTATATTTTTTTTCGAATTGATCGCTTTCAAATAAAATGACCCTTGAAAGCTTGCAAAGAAGAAATAGTTTTTCCAGAACCCGTATTCCCATGAAATAAGTGGACATTGTCCGGAGTTTTGTCGCTTGAATAGCTTCCTACGAGGAATTTTTTTCGTTAATGGGTTGACGCAATGTAGTTATTTGAAACTTTCCAAGTTTCATTCTTTCAATAAACTGCTAAGAAAGTTTTTGAACTTGTGTATTGCTTCTTTTTACAAGGAACGGATTTGCTCTATTGATTGATTTGAAATAATTCAAATGTGTTACGAATGAAAGCTTGAAGCAAAAACCTGAAAGTTTTTAAGAACCGATTAACGCAATGAAGTTACTGGGAAGTTTCAAAGTTTCTTTGCTTCCATAGCTCGTTAAGAAATTTTAAAGTTTGCGGATTGATTTACGCTCAAATTAAACTTCGAATAGATCAAAATACTCAATGCTTGATTGGCTTGCTTTGAAAAGATGATATTTCAGGCTTCGTCTCCTGAAGAGTCTGCTTAGAAAATATTTTTTTGTGACCCGATTTGCGCTATGAAATTGCTTGATGTGTTTCGAATTTTCAGCTCTTGACTAGCTTGCTTATAAAAACCTGATCTTTCGTGAACCGATCCACGCTATAAATAAGCTTTATTTATTTCAAAAGTTTTAATGTTTTAATCACTCACTCGCGAAATTGGTGTTTTCTGTGATTCGCAAACTAGAGTAAAATAAATCAAGCAAATTTCTGAGCATTGCAACTGAAGAGTATTTTAAGCCATTTTCATGGGCGGCACGATTCGCTAAAGAACAAAATTTTTTTCAGCAGGCTATTAAGTAATAAAGCCCGTATCGAATGATAAATAGGTTCGTTATCATGTACTATTTTCGAAGTAAACTTTTCATTCAAGCAAGGTAACTGAGAAACACTTCAGCGAATTCGAAAAACTGTTCTGAAACAAAATTCAAATAATTAAATCACTTGCACAGGAAAGTGAATCACTTGCTCAGGAAATTTGTGTTTTCTGTGATTCCCAAACTAGAGTAAAATAACCAAGCAAACTTTTGAGCACTGAAACTGAAGATCATCTGGAGCCATTTTCATGGGCGGCACGATTCGCTAAAGAACAAAGTTTTTTTTCAGCAGGCTATTAAGTAATAAAGCCCGTATCGAATGATAAATAGGCTCGTTATCATGTATTATTTTCGAAGTAAACTTTTCATTCAAGCAAAGTAACTGAGAAATACTTCAGCGAATTCGAAAAACCGTTCTGAAACAAAATTCAAATAATTAAATTTCTGGCTTCCGTTTTATTTTTTGACTTTGAATCAATTACCAATAAAATCGAATTTTATTAAGCGTTAAAACTTTCGGAAATCATTCAAGTTATTTTTTTGTGAGCCGATTGACAAAACAAAACTTTCCTGAGCAAGTGAATCAAACGAAACTTTAAAAATCAATTAAGCTTATTTATAGCGTGGATCGGTTCACGAAAGATCAGGTTTTTATAAGCAAGCTAGTCAAGAGCTGAAAATTCGAAACACATCAAGCAATTTCATAGCGCAAATCGGGTCACAAAAAAATTTTACTGTGTTTTTGCTCAATAGCTTGTTCAAATTTCAGCGCTGTTAAAACATTTTGCTGAGTAATCTTCTCGAAAAAAAAATTTAATTTGGGGCAAATAGATTCAGGTTATGATAACATTTTAAATACTTCAATGTTTCAATAGTCAAACTTACACGTGATTTATTTTGCGTTTTTATTGAAGCCATGAAAACAATTTGAACTATTTCGATGTTCTAATGCATTACAGCTGACTTGAAAACCCTAATCTTTTTGGCGAGTACTTTCAAAACAATTCGGATTGTTTGAAAGTTTTGTCGCTTGCGTATATTTTTTTTTCGAATTGATCGCTTTCAAATAAAATGACCCTTGAAAGCTTGCAAAGAAGAAATAAATTTTCCAGAACCCGTCTTCCCATGAAATAAGTGGACATAGTCCGGAGTTTTGTCGCTTGAATAGCTTCCTACGAGGAATTTTTTTCGTTAATGGGTTGACGCAATGTAGTTATTTGAAACTTTCCAAGTTTCATTCTTTCAATAAACTGCTAAGAAAGTTTTTGAACTTGTGTATTGCTTCTTTTTACAAGGAACGGATTTGCTCTATTGATTGATTTGAAATAATTCAAATGTGTTACGAATGAAAGCTTGAAGCAAAAACCTGAAAGTTTTTAAGAACCGATTAACGCAATGAAGTTACTGGGAAGTTTTCAAAGTTTCTTGGCTTCCATAGCTCGTTAAGAAATTTTAAAGTTTGCGGATTGATTTACGCTCAAATTAAACTTCGAATAGATCAAAATACTCAATGCTTGATTGGCTTGCTTTGAAAAGATGATATTTTCAGGCTTCGTCTCCTGAAGAGTCTGCTTAGAAAATATTTTTTTGTGACCCGATTTGCGCTATGAAATTGTTTGATGTGTTTCGAATTTTCAGCTCTTGACTAGCTTGCTTATAAAAACCTGATCTTTCGTGAACCGATCCACGCTATAAATAAGCTTTATTTATTTCAAAAGTTTTAATGTTTTAATCACTCACTCGCGAAATTTGTGTTTTCTGTGATTCGCAAACTAGAGTAAAATAAATCAAGCAAATTTCTGAGCATTGAAACTGAAGAGTATTTTAAGCCATTTTCATGGGCGGCACGATTCGCTAAAGAACAAAATTTTTTTCAGCAGGCTATTAAGTAATAAAGCCCGTATCGAATGATAAATAGGTTCGTTATCATGTACTATTTTCGAAGTAAACTTTTCATTCAAGCAAGGTAACTGAGAAACACTTCAGCGAATTCGAAAAACTGTTCTGAAACAAAATTCAAATAATTAAATCACTTGCACAGGAAAGTGAATCACTTGCTCAGGAAAGTTGTGTTTTCTGTGATTCGCAAACTAAAGTAAAATAAATCAAGCAAACTTTTGAGCACTGAAACTGAAGATCATCTGAAGCCATTTTCATGGGCGGCACGATTCGCTAAAGAACAAAGTTTTTTTCAGCAAGCTATTAAGTAATAAAGCCGTTATCGACTGATAAATAGGCTCGTTATCATGTATTATTTTCGAAGTAAACTTTTCATTCAAGCAAGGTAACTGAGAAAAACTTCAGCGAATTCGAAAAACCGTTCTGAAACAAAATTCAAATAATTAAATTTTTGACTTCCATTTTATTTTTTTACTTTGAATCAATTACCAATAAAATCGAACTGTATTAAGCGCTAAAACTTTCGGAAATCATTCACATGATTTTTTTGTGAGCCGATTTACAAAACAAAACTTTCCTGAGCAAGTGATTCAAACATTAAAACTTTTGAAATAAATAAAACTTATTTATAGCGTGGACCGGTTCACGAAAGATCAGATTTTTATGAGCAAGCTAGTCAAGAGCTGAAAATTTGAAACACATCAAGCAATTTCATAGCGCAAATCGGCTCAAAAAAAATTTTCTAAGCAAACTCTTCAGGGGACGAAGCTTGAAAATATCATCTTTTCAAAGCAAGCCAATCAAGCATTGAGTATTTTGATCTATTTGAAGTTTAATTTGAGCGTAAATCAATCCGCAAATTTTTAAAAATTTCTTAACGAGCTATAGAAGCGATGAAAATTTGAAAACTTCCGAATAACTTCATATCGTTAATCGGTTCTTAAAAAATTTCAGGTTTTTGCAGCAAGCATTCATGCGTAACACATTTGAACCATTTCAAATTAATCAATTGAGCAAATCCGTTCGTTGTAAAAAGAAGCAATACACAAGTTCATGGGCGGCACGATTCGCTAAAGAACAAAGTTTTTACCAGCA
Source organism: Symsagittifera roscoffensis (assembly GCF_963678635.1). NCBI lineage: Eukaryota > Metazoa > Xenacoelomorpha > Acoela > Convolutidae > Symsagittifera > Symsagittifera roscoffensis. The sequence goes on along the minus strand of NC_087063.1, from coordinate 4,485,646 downwards.
GGCTATTAAGTAAAAAAGACCGTATCGACTGATCAATAGGCTCGTTATAGGCTGAAGCAAATCCGTTCGTTGTAAAAAGAAGCAATACACAAGTTCATAAACTTTCTTAGCAAGCTATTGAAGCAATGAAACTTGGAAAGTTTCAAATAACTACATTGCGTCAACCCATTCACGAAAAAAATTACTCGTAGCAAGCTATTCAAGCGACAAAACTCCGGACTATGTCCAGTTGTTTCATGGGGAGACGGGTTCTGGAAAAAAATTATTCCTTCTTTGCAAGCTTTCAAGGCATAAATTTTGACCTGGGTCGTTTTATTTGAAAGCGATCAATTCGCAAAAAATTATACGCAAGCTACTCAAGCGACAAAACTTTCAAACAATCCGAATCGTTTTGAAAGTACTCGCCAAAAAGATTAGGGTTTTCAAGTCAGCTGTAATGCAATAGAACATCGAAATAGTTCAAACTGTTTTCATGGTTTCAATAAAAACGCAAAATAAATCACGTGTAAATTTGACTATTGAAACATTGAAGCATTTCAAAATGCTATCATTGCTTGAACCTATTTGCCTCAAAAGTAAGTTTTTTTTTCGAGAAGATTACTCAGCAAAATATTTTAACAGCGCTGAAAATTGAACAAGCTATTGAGCAAAAACACAGAAGAATTTTAACTTCTCTTATAGGCCTGAATCTGTTTGCAAAACTAAAATTTTTGAAGCAAGCTGGTGAGCAGAAAAGCTTCGAAATGTTTTAAGTTGCTTTGATAGTTTCAAGCTATTCGCAAAATAGAGAAAAATAAATCATGCAAACTTTTGAGCACTGAAATTAAAGATCATTTCACGCCGCTTTCATGGGCGGCACGATTCGCTAAAGAACAAAGTTTTTACCAGCAGGCTATTAAGTAAAAAAGCCCGTATCGACTGATCAATAGGCTCGTTATCAAGTATCATTTTCGAAGTAAACGTTTCATTCAAATAAGGTAACTGAGAAAAACTTCAACGAATTCGAAAAAACCGTTCTGAACCAAAACTCAAATAATTAAATTTTCGACTTTTTCCGTTTTATTTTTTTCTACTTGGAATCAATTAGCAATAAAATCGAATTTTATTAAGCGTTAAAACTTTCGGAAAACAGTCAAGTTATTTTTTTGTGAGCCGATTCACAAAACAAAACTTTCCTGAGCAAGTGAATCAAACGAAACTTTAAAAATCAATTAAGCTTATTTATAGCGTGGATCGGTTCACGAAAGATCAGGTTTTTATAAGCAAGCTAGTCAAGAGCTGAAAATTCGAAACACATCAAGCAATTTCATAGCGCAAATCGGGTCACAAAAAATATTTTCTAAGCAAACTCTTCAGGAGAAGAAGCCTGAAAATATCATCTTTTCAAAGCGAGCCAATCAAGCATTGAGTATTTTGATCTATTCGAAGTTTAATTTGAGCGTAAATCAATCCGCAAATTTTTAAAAATTTCTTAACGAGCTATAGAAGCGATGAAAATTTGAAAACTTCCGAATAACTTCATTGCGTTAATCGGTTCTTAAAAAATTTCAGGTTTTTGCAGCAAGCATTCATGCGTAACACATTTGAACCATTTCAAATTAATCAATTGAGCAAATCCGTTCGTTGTAAAAAGAAGCAATACACAAGTTCATGGGCGGCACGATTCGCTAAAGAACAAAGTTTTTACCAGCAGGCTATTAAGTAAAAAAGACCGTATCGACTGATCAATAGGCTCGTTATCAAGTATTATTTTCGAAGTAAACTTTTCATTCAAGCAAGGTAACTGAGAAAAACTTCAGCGAATTCGAAAAACCTTTCTGAAACAAAATTCAAATAATTAAATTTTTGACTTCCATTTTATTTTTTTACTTTGAATCAATTACCAATAAAATCGAACTGTATTAAGCGCTAAAACTTTCGGAAATCATTCACATTATTTTTTTGTGAGCCGATTTACAAAACAAAACTTTCCTGAGGAAGTGATTCAAACATTAAAACTTTTGAAATAAATAAAACTTATTTATAGCGTGGACCGGTTCACGAAAGATCAGATTTTTATGAGCAAGCTAGTCAAGAGCTGAAAATTTGAAACACATCAAGCAATTTCATAGCGCAAATCGGCTCAAAAAAAATGTTCTAAGCAAACTCTTCAGGAGACGAAGCTTGAAAATATCATCTTTTCAAAGCAAGCCAATCAATCATTGAGTATTTTGATCTATTTGAAGTTTAATTTGAGCGTAAATCAATCCGCAAATTTTTAAAAATTTCTTAACGAGCTATAGAAGCGATGAAAATTTGAAAACTTCCGAATAAATTCATTGCGTTAATCGGTTCTTAAAAAATTTCAGGTTTTTGCAGCAAAAATTCATGCGTAACACATTTGAAACATTTCAAATTAATCAATTGAGCAAATCCGTTCGTTGTAAAAAGAAGCAATACACAAGTTCATGGGCGGCACGATTCGCTAAAGAACAAAGTTTTTACCAGCAGGCTATTAAGTAAAAAAGACCGTATCGACTGATCAATAGGCTCGTTATCAAGTATTATTTTCGAAGTAAACTTTTCATTCAAGCAAGGTAACTGAGAAAAACTTCAGCGAATTCGAAAAACCGTTCTGAAACAAAATTCAAATAATTAAATTTTTGACTTCCATTTTATTTTTTTACTTTGAAACAATTACCAATAAAATCGAACTGTATTAAGCGCTAAAACTTTCGGAAATCATTCACATTATTTTTTTGTGAGCCGATTTACAAAACAAAACTTTCCTGAGCAAGTGATTCAAACATTAAAACTTTTGAAATAAATAAAACTTATTTATAGCGTGGACCGGTTCACGAAAGATCAGATTTTTATGAGCAAGCTAGTCAAGAGCTGAAAATTTGAAACACATCAAGCAATTTCATAGCGCAAATCGGCTCAAAAAAAATGTTCTAAGCAAACTCTTCAGGAGACGAAGCTTGAAAATATCATCTTTTCAAAGCAAGCCAATCAATCATTGAGTATTTTGATCTATTTGAAGTTTAATTTGAGCGTAAATCAATCCGCAAATTTTTAAAAATTTCTTAACGAGCTATAGAAGCGATGAAAATTTGAAAACTTCCGAATAAATTCATTGCGTTAATCGGTTCTTAAAAAATTTCAGGTTTTTGCAGCAAAAATTCATGCGTAACACATTTGAAACATTTCAAATTAATCAATTGAGCAAATCCGTTCGTTGTAAAAAGAAGCAATACACAAGTTCATGGGCGGCACGATTCGCTAAAGAACAAAGTTTTTACCAGCAGGCTATTAAGTAAAAAAGACCGTATCGACTGATCAATAGGCTCGTTATCAAGTATTATTTTCGAAGTAAACTTTTCATTCAAGCAAGGTAACTGAGAAAAACTTCAGCGAATTCGAAAAACCGTTCTGAAACAAAATTCAAATAATTAAATTTTTGACTTCCATTTTATTTTTTTACTTTGAAACAATTACCAATAAAATCGAACTGTATTAAGCGCTAAAACTTTCGGAAATCATTCACATTATTTTTTTGTGAGCCGATTTACAAAACAAAACTTTCCTGAGCAAGTGATTCAAACATTAAAACTTTTGAAATAAATAAAACTTATTTATAGCAAGGACCGGTTCACGAAAGATCAGATTTTTATGAGCAAGCTAGTCAAGAGCTGAAAATTTGAAACACATCAAGCAATTTCACAGCGCAAATCGGCTCAAAAAAATTTTCTAAGCAAACTCTTCAGGAGACGAAGCTTGAAAATATCATCTTTTCAAAGCAAGCCAATCAATCATTGAGTATTTTGATCTATTTGAAGTTTAATTTGAGCGTAAATCAATCCGCACATTTTTAAAAATTTCTTAACGAGCTATAGAAGCGATGAAAATTTGAAAACTTCCGAATAACTTCATTGCGTTAATCGGTTCTTAAAAAGGTTCAGGTTTTTGCAGCAAGCATTCATGCGTAACACATTTGAACCATTTCAAATTAATCAATTGAGCAAATCCGTTCGTTGTAAAAAGAAGCAATACACAAGTTCATAAACTTTCTTAGCAAGCTATTGAAGCAATGAAACTTGGAAAGTTTCAAATAACTACATTGCGTCAACCCATTCACGAAAAAAATTACTCGTAGCAAGCTATTCAAGCGACAAAACTCCGGACTATGTCCAGTTGTTTCATGGGGAGACGGGTTCTGGAAAAAAATTATTCCTTCTTTGCAAGCTTTCAAGGCATAAATTTTGACCTGGGTCGTTTTATTTCAAAGCGATCAATTCGCAAAAAATTATACGCAAGCTACTCAAGCGACAAAACTTTCAAACAATCCGAATCGTTTTGAAAGTACTCGCCAAAAAGATTAGGGTTTTCAAGTCAGCTGTAATGCAATAGAACATCGAAATAGTTCAAACTGTTTTCATGGTTTCAATAAAAACGCAAAATAAATCACGTGTAAATTTGACTATTGAAACATTGAAGCATTTCAAAATGCTATCATTGCTTGAACCTATTTGCCTCAAAATTAAGTTTTTTTTTCGAGAAGATTACTCAGCAAAATATTTTAACAGCGCTGAAAATTGAACAAGCTATTGAGCAAAACACAGAAGAATTTTAACTTCTCTTATAGGCCTGAATCTGTTTGCAAAACTAAAATTTTTGAAGCAAGCTGGTGAGCAGAAAAGCTTCGAAATGTTTTAAGTTGCTTTGATAGCTTCAAGCTATTCGCAAAATAGAGAAAAATAAATCATGCAAACTTTTGAGCACTGAAATTAAAGATCATTTCACGCCGTTTTCATGGGCGGCACGATTCGCTAAAGAACAAAGTTTTTACCAGCAGGCTATTAAGTAAAAAAGCCCGTATCGACTGATCAATAGGCTCGTTATCAAAAATCATTTTCGAAGTAAACGTTTCATTCAAATAAGGTAACTGAGAAAAACTTCAACGAATTCGAAAAACCGTTCTGAACCAAAAATAAAAAAAAATTAAATTTTCGACTTTTTCCGTTTTATTTTTTTCTACTTGGAATCAATTAGCAATAAAATCGAATTTTATTAAGCGTTAAAACTTTCGGAAATCAGTCAAGTTATTTTTTTGTGAGCCGATTCACAAAACAAAACTTTCCTGAGCAAGTGAATCAAACGAAACTTTAAAAATCAATTAAGCTTATTTATAGCGTGGATCGGTTCACGAAAGATCAGGTTTTTATAAGCAATCTAGTCAAGAGCTGAAAATTCGAAACACATCAAGCAATTTCATAGCGCAAATCGGGTCACAAAAAATATTTTCTAAGCAAACTCTTCAGGAGACGAAGCCTGAAAATATCATCTTTTCAAAGCGAGCCAATCAAGCATTGAATATTTTGATCTATTCGAAGTTTAATTTGAGCGCAAATAAATCCGCAAACTTTAAAAATTTCTAAACGAGCTAAAGAAACGATGAAACTTTGAAAACTTCCAACTAACTTCATTGCGTTAATCGATTCTTAAAAAGTTTCAGGTTTTTGCAGCAAGCATTCATGCGTAACACATTTGAACCATTACAAGTTTATCAATAGAGGAAATCCGTTCCTTCTAAAAAGAAGCAAAACAAAAGTTCAAAAACTTTCTTAGCAAGCTATTGAAGCAATGAAACTTGGAAAAATTCAAATAACTACATTGCGTCAACCCATTCGCGACAAAAAATTCCTCGTAGCAAGCTATTCAAGCGACAAAACTCCGGACTATGTCCAGTTATTTTATGGGAGGACGGGTTCTGGAAAAAACTAATTCTTCTTTGCAAGCTTTCAAGGCATAAATTGTGACCGGGGTCATTTTATATGAAAGCAATGAATTCGCAAAAAAAAATACGCAAGCTACTCAAGCGACAAAACCTTCAAACAATCCGAATTGTTTTGAAAGTATTCGCGAAAAAGATAAGGCTTTTTCAAGTCAGCTGTAATGCAACAGAACATCGGAATAGTTCAAATTGTTTTCATGGCTTCAAAAAAACGCAAAATAAATCACGTGTAAAATTGACTATTGAAACATTGAAGCATTTCAAAATGTTATCATAGCCTGAATCTATTTGCCCCAAAATAAAGTTTTTTTCGAGACAACTACTCAGCAAAATGTTTTAACAGCGCTGAAATTTGAACAAGCTATTGAGCAAAAACACAGAAGATTTTTAGCTTCTCTTATAGGCCTGAATCTGTTTGCAAAACTAATATTTTTGAAGCAAGCTGGTGAGCAGAAAAGCTTCGAAATGTTTCAAGTTGCTTTGATAGCTTCAAGCTATTCGCAAAATAGAGAAAAATAAATCAAGCAAACTTTTGAGCACTGAAACTAAAGATCATTTCACGCCGTTTTCATGGGCGGCACGATTCGCTAAAGAACAAAGTTTTTACCAGCAGGCTATTAAGTAAAAAAGCCCGTATCGACTGATCAATAGGCTCGTTATCAAGTATCATTTTCGAAGTAAACTTTTCATTCAAATAAGGTAATTGAGAAAAACTTCAACAAATTCGAAAAACCGTTCTGAACCAAAATTCAAATAATTAAATTTTCGACTTTTTCCAATTTAATTTTTTCTACTTTGAATCTATTAGCAATAAAATGGAATTTTATTAAGCGTTAAAACTTTTGGAAATCATTCAAGTTATTTTTTTTATGAGCCGATTCACAAAACAAAAGTTTCCTGAGCAAGTGAATCAAACATTGAAACTTTAAAAATCAATAAAGCCTATTTATAGCGTGGATCGGTTCACGAAAGATCAGGTTTTTATAAGCAAGCTAGTCAAGAGCTGAAAATTTGAAACACATCAAGTAATTTCATAGCGCAAATCGGCTCAAAAAAAATTTTCTAAGCAAACTCTTCAGGAGACGAAGCTTGAAAATATCATCTTTTCAAAGCAAGCCAATCAAGCATTGAGTATTTTGATCTATTTGAAGTTTAATTTGAGCGTAAATCAATCCGCAAATTTTTAAAAATTTCTTAACGAGCTATAGAAGCGATGAAAATTTGAAAAGTTCCGAATAACTTCATTGAGTATTATGATCTATTCGAAGTTTAATTTGAGCGTAAATCAATCCGCAAACTTTAAAAATTGCTAAACGAGCTATAGAAGCGATGAAACTTTGAAAACTGCCAAGTAACTTCATTGCGTTAATCGGTTCTTAAAAAGTTTCAGGTTTTTGCAGCAAGCACTCATGCGTAACATATTTGAACCAGTTCAAGTTAATCAATAGCGCAAATCCGTTCCTTCTAAAAAGAAGCAATACAAAAGTTCAAAAACTTTCTTAGCAAGCTATTGAAGCAATGAAACTTGGAAAAATTCAAATAACTACATTGCGTCAACCCATTCAAGAAAAAAATTCCTCTTAGCAAGCTATTCAAGCGGCAAAACTCCGGACTATGTCCAGTTATTTCATGGGAGGACGGGTTCTAGAAAAAACCAATTCTTCTTTGCAAGCTTTCAAGGCATAAATTTTGACCTGCCTCATTTTATTTGAAAGCGATCAATTCGCAAAAAAATATACGCAAGCTACTCGAGCGACAAAACTTTCAAACAATCCGAATTGTTTTGAAAGAACTCGCGAAAAAGATAGGGCTTTTCCAAGTCAGCTGTAATGGAATAGAACATCGGAAAAGTTCAAATTGTTTTCACGGCTTCAAAAAAAAACCTAAAATAAATCACGTGTAAAATTGACTATTGAAACATTGAAGCATTTCAAAATGTTATCATAGCCTGAATCTATTGGCCCCAAAATAAAGTTTTTTTTCGAGAAGATTACTCAGCAAAATTTTTTAACAGCGCTGAAAATTGAACAAGCTATTGAGAAAAAACACAGAAGAATTTTAGCTTCTCTTATAGGCCTGAATCTGTTTGCAAAACTAATATTTTTGAAGCAAGCTGGTGAGCAGAAAAGCTTCGAAAAGTTTCAAGTTGCTTTGATAGCTTCAAGCTATTCGCAAAATAGAGAAAAATAAATCAAGCAAACTTTTGAGCACTGAAACTAAAGATCATTTCACGCCGTTTTCATGGGCGGCACGATTCGCTAAAGAACAAAGTTTTTATCAGCAGGCTATTAAGTAAAAAAGCCCGTATCGACTGATCAATAGGCTCGTTATCAAGAATCATTTTCGAAGTAAACTTTTCATTCAAATGAGGTAACTGAGAAAAACTTCAACGAATTCGAAAAACCGTTATGAACCAAAACTCAAATGAAAAATTTTCGACTTTTTCCGTTTTATTTTTCCTACTTTGAATCAATTAGCAATAAAATCGAATTTTATTAAGCGTTAAAACTTTCGGAAATCATGCAAGTTTTTTTTTAAGAGCTGATTCACAAAACAAAACTTTCCTGAGCGAGTGAATCAAACATTGAAACTTTAAAAATCAATAAAGCTTATTTATAGCCTGGATCGGTTCACGAAAAATCAGGTTTTTATAAGCAAGCTAGTCAAGAGCTGAAAATTCGAAATACATCAAGCAATTTGATAGCGCAAATCGGGTCACAAAAATTTTTCTAAGCAAACTCTTCAGGAGACGAAGCCTGAAAATATCATCTTTTCAAAGAAAGCCAATCAAGCATTGAGTATTTTAATCTATTCGAAGTTTATATTGAGCGTAAATCAATCCGCAAACTTTAAAAATTTCTAAACGAGCTATAGAAGCGATGAAACTTTGAAAACTGCCAAGTAACTTCATTGCGTTAATCGGTTCTTAAAAAGTTTCAGGTTTTTGCAGCAAGCACTCATGCGTAACATATTTGAACCAGTTCAAGTTAATCAATAGCGCAAATCCGTTCCTTCTAAAAAGAAGCAATACAAAAGTTCAAAAACTTTCTTAGCAAGCTATTGAAGCAATGAAACTTGGAAAAATTCAAATAACTACATTGCGTCAACCCATTTGCGAAAAAAATTCCTCTTAGCAAGCTATTCAAGCGGCAAAACTCCGGACTATGTCCAGTTATTTCATGGGAGGACGGGTTCTAGAAAAAACCAATTCTTCTTTGCAAGCTTTCAAGGCATAAATTTTGACCTGCGTCATTTTATTTGAAAGCGATCAATTCGCAAAAAAATATACGCAAGCTACTCGAGCGACAAAACTTTCAAACAATCCGAATTGTTTTGAAAGAACTCGCGAAAAAGATAGGGCTTTTCCAAGTCAGCTGTAATGGAATAGAACATCGGAAAAGTTCAAATTGTTTTCATGGCTTCAAAAAAAAACGTAAAATAAATCACGTGTAAAATTGACTATTGAAACATTGAAGCATTTCAAAATGTTATCATAGCCTGAATCTATTTGCCCCAAAATAAAGTTTTTTTTTCGAGAAGATTACTCAGCAAAACTTTTTAACAGCGCTGAAAATTGAACAAGCTATTGAGCAAAAACACAGAAGAATTTTAGCTTCTCTTATAGGCCTGAATCTGTTTGCAAAACTAATATTTTTGAATCAAGCTGGTGAGAAGAAAAGCTTCGAAAAGTTTCAAGTTGCTTTGATAGCTTCAAGCTATTCGCAAAATAGAGAAAAATAAATCAAGCAAACTTTTGAGCACTGAAACTAAAGATCATTTCACGCCGTTTTCATGGGCGGCACGATTCGCTAAAGAACAAAGTTTTTACCAGCAGGCTATTAAGTAAAAAAGCCCGTATCGACTGATCAATAGGCTCGTTATCAAAAATCATTTTCGAAGTAAACGTTTCATTCAAATAAGGTAACTGAGAAAAACTTCAACGAATTCGAAAAACCGTTCTGAACCAAAACTCAAATAATTAAATTTTCGACTTTTTCCGTTTTATTTTTCCTACTTTGAATCAATTAGCAATAAAATCGAAATTTATTAAGCGTTAAAACTTTCGGAAATCATGCAAGTTTTTTTTTAAGAGCCGATTCACAAAACAAAACTTTCCTGAGCGAGTGAATCAAACATTGAAACTTTAAAAATCAATAAAGCTTATTTATAGCCTGGATCGGTTCACGAAAAATCAGGTTTTTATAAGCAAGCTAGTCAAGAGCTGAAAATTCGAAATACATCAAGCAATTTGATAGCGCAAATCGGGTCACAAAAATTTTTCTAAGCAAACTCTTCAGGAGACGAAGCCTGAAAATATCATCTTTTCAAAGAAAGCCAATCAAGCATTGAGTATTTTAATCTATTCGAAGTTTATATTGAGCGTAAATCAATCCGCAAACTTTAAAAATTTCTAAACGAGCTATAGAAGCGATGAAACTTTGAAAACTGCCAAGTAACTTCATTGCGTTAATCGGTTCTTAAAAAGTTTCAGGTTTTTGCAGCAAGCACTCATGCGTAACATATTTGAACCAGTTCAAGTTAATCAATAGCGCAAATCCGTTCCTTCTAAAAAGAAGCAATACAAAAGTTCAAAAACTAAACTTTCTTAGCAAGCTATTGAAGCAATGAAACTTGGAAAAATTCAAATAACTACATTGCGTCAACCCATTCGCGAAAAAAATTCCTCTTAGCAAGCTATTCAAGCGGCAAAACTCCGGACTATGTCCAGTTATTTCATGGGAGGACGGGTTCTAGAAAAAACCAATTCTTCTTTGCAAGCTTTCAAGGCATAAATTTTGACCTGCGTCATTTTATTTGAAAGCGATCAATTCGCAAAAAAATATACGCAAGCTACTCGAGCGACAAAACTTTCAAACAATCCGAATTGTTTTGAAAGAACTCGCGAAAAAGATAGGGCTTTTCCAAGTCAGCTGTAATGGAATAGAACATCGGAAAAGTTCAAATTGTTTTCATGGCTTCAAAAAAAAACGTAAAATAAATCACGTGTAAAATTGACTATTGAAACATTGAAGCATTTCAAATTGTTATCATAGCCTGAATCTATTTGCCCCAAAATAAAGTTTTTTTTTCGAGAAGATTACTCAGCAAAATTTTTTAACAGCGCTGAAAATTGAACAAGCTATTGAGCAAAAACACAGAAGAATTTTAGCTTCTCTTATAGGCCTGAATCTGTTTGCAAAACTAATATTTTTGAAGCAAGCTGGTGAGAAGAAAAGCTTCGAAAAGTTTCAAGTTGCTTTGATAGCTTCAAGCTATTCGCAAAATAGAGAAAAATAAATCAAGCAAACTTTTGAGCACTGAAACAAAAGATCATTTCACGCCGTTTTCATGGGCGGCACGATTCGCTAAAGAACAAAGTTTTTATCAGCAGGCTATTAAGTAAAAAAGCCCGTATCGACTGATCAATAGGCTCGTTATCAAGAATCATTTTCGAAGTAAACTTTTCATTCAAATGAGGTAACTGAGAAAAACTTCAACGAATTCGAAAAACCGTTATGAACCAAAACTCAAATAAAAAATTTTCGACTTTTTCCGTTTTATTTTTCCTACTTTGAATCAATTAGCAATAAAATCGAATTTTATTAAGCGTTAAAACTTTCGGAAATCATGCAAGTTTTTTTTTAAGAGCCGATTCACAAAACAAAACTTTCCTGAGCGAGTGAATCAAACATTGAAACTTTAAAAATCAATAAAACTTATTTATAGCCTGGATCGGTTCACGAAAAATCAGGTTTTTATAAGCAAGCTAGTCAAGAGCTGAAAATTCGAAATACATCAAGCAATTTGATAGCGCAAATCGGGTCACAAAAATTTTTCTAAGCAAACTCTTCAGGAGACGAAGCCTGAAAATATCATCTTTTCAAAGAAAGCCAATCAAGCATTGAGTATTTTAATCTATTCGAAGTTTAATTTGAGCGTAAATCAATCCGCAAACTTTAAAAATTTCTAATCGAGCTATAGAAGCGATGAAACTTTGAAAACTTCCAAGTAACTTCATTGCGTTAATCGGTTCTTAAAAAAATTCAGGTTTTTGCAGCAAGCATTCGTGCGTAACACATTTGAACCATTTCAAGTTAATCAAAAGAGCAAATTCGTTCCTTCTAAAAAGAAGCAATACAAAAGTTCAAAAACTTTCTTAGCAAGCTATTGAAGCAATGAAACTTAGAAAAATTCAAATAACTACATTGCGTCAACCCATTCGCGACAAAAAATTCCTCGTAGCAAGCTATTCAAGCGACAAAACTCCGGACTATGTCCAGTTATTTCATGGGAGGACGGGTTCTGGAAAAAACTAATTCTTCTTTGCAAGCTTTAAAGGCATAAATTTTGACCTGGGTCATTTTATTTGAAAGCGATCAATTCGCAAAAAAATATACGCAAGCTACTCAAGCGACAAAACTTTCAAGATTATTTCAAGCCATTTTCATGGGCGGCACGATTCGCTAAAGAACAAAGTTTTTTTTTCAGCAGAATTTAAGTAATAAAGCTCGTATCGACTGATAAATAGGTTCGTTATCATGTACTAATTTCGAAGTAAACTTTTCATTCAAGCAAGGTAACTGAGAAATACTTCAGCGAATTCGAAAAACCGTTCTGAAACAAAATTCAAATAATTAAATCACTTGCACAGGAAAGTGAATCACTTGCTCAGGAAAGTTGTGTTTTCTGTGATTCGCAAACTAGAGTAAAATAAATCAAGCAAACTTTTGAGCACTGAAACTGAAGATCATTTGAAGCCATTTTCATGGGCGGCACGATTCGCTAAAGAACAAAGTTTTTTTCAGCAGGCTATTAAGTAATAAAGCCCGTATCGACTGATAAATAGGCTCGTTATCATGTACTAATTTCGAAGTAAACTTTTCATTCAAGCAAGGTAACTGAGAAATACTTCAGCGAATTCGAAAAACCGTTCTGAAACAAAATTCAAATAATTAAATCACTTGCACAGGAAAGTGAATCACTTGCTCAGGAAAGTTGTGTTTTCTGTGATTCGCAAACTAGAGTAAAATAAATCAAGCAAACTTTTGAGCACTGAAACTGAAGATCATTTGAAGCCATTTTCATGGGCGGCACGATTCGCTAAAGAACAAAGTTTTTTTCAGCAGGCTATTAAGTATTAAAGCCCGTATCGACTGATAAATAGGCTCGTTATCATGTATTATTTTCGAAGTAAATTTTTCATTCAAGCAAGGTAACTGAGAAATCCTTCAGCGAATTCGAAAAACCGTTCTGAAACAAAATTCAAATAATTAAATTTTTGACTTCCATTTTATTTTTTACTTTGAATCAATTACCAATAAAATCGAATTTTATTAAGCGTTAAAACTTTCGGAAATCATTCAAGTTATTTTTTTGTGAGCCGATTCACAAAACAAAACTTTCCTGAGCAAGTGATTCAAACATTGAAACTTTTGAAATAAATAAAACTTTTTTATAGCGTGGACCGGTTCACGAAAGATCAGATTTTTCTGAGCAAGCTAGTCAAGAGCTGAAAATTTGAAACACATCAGGCAATTTCATAGCGCAAATCGGATCAAAAAAAATTTTCTATGCAAACTCTTCAGGAGACGAAGCTTGAAAATATCATCTTTTCAAAGCAAGCCAGTCACGCATTGAGTATTTTGATCTATTTGAAGTTTAATTTGAGCGTAAATCAAACCGCAAATTTTTAGAAATTTCTTAACGAGCTATAGAAGCGATGAAATTTTGAAAACTGCCAAGTAACTTCATTGCGTTAATCGGTTCTTAAAAAGTTTCAGGTTTTTGCAGCAAGCACTCATGCGTAACATATTTGAACCAGTTCAAGTTAATCAATAGCGCAAATCCGTTCCTTCTAAAAAGAAGCAATACACAAGTTCATAAGCTTTCTTAGCAAGCTATTGAAGCAATGAAACTTAGAAAGTTTCAAATAACTACATTGCGTCAACCCATTCACGAAAAAAAAAATACTCGTAGCAAGCTATTCAAGCGATAAAACTGCGGACTATGTCCAGTTATTTCATGGGAAGACGGGTTCTGGAAAAAAACTATTTCTTCTTTGCAAGCTTTCAAGGCATAAATTTTGACCTGGGTCATTTTATTTGAAAGCAATCAATTCGCAAAAAAATATACGCAAGCTACTCAAGCGACAAAACTTTCAAATAATCCGAATCGTTTTGAAAGTACTCGCCAAAAAGATTAGGGTTTTCAAGTCAGCTGTAATGCAATAGAACATCGAAATAGTTCAAACTGTTTTCATGGTTTCAATAAAAACGCAAAATAAATCACGTGTAAATTTGACTATTGAAAGATAGAAGCATTTCAAAATGCTATCATTGCTTGAACCTATTTGCCTCAAAATAAAGTTTTTTTTTCGAGAAGATTACTCAGCAAAATATTTTAACAGCGCTGAAAATTGAACAAGCTATTGAGCAAAAACACAGAAGAATTTTAGCTTCTCTTATAGGCCCTAATCTGTTTGCAAAACTAAAATTTTTGAAGCAAGCTGGTGAGCAGAAAAGCTTCGAAATGTTTCAAGTTGCTTTGATAGCTTCAAGCTATTCGCAAAATAGAGAAAAATAAATCATGCAAACTTTTGAGCACTGAAATTAAAGATCATTTCACGCCGTTTTCATGGGCGGCACGATTCGCTAAAGAACAAAGTTTTTACCAGCAGGCTATTAAGTAAAAAAGCCCGTATCGACTGATCAACAGGATCGTTATCAATTATCATTTTCGAAGTAAACTTTTCATTCAAATAAGGTAACTGAGAAAAACTTCAACGAATTCGAAAAACCGTTCTGAACCAAAACTCAAATAATTAAATTTTCGACTTTTTCCGTTTTTTTTTCTACTTTGAATCAATTAGCAATAAAATTGAATTTTATTAAGCGTTAAAACTTTCGGAAATCATTCAAGTTATTTTTTTGTGAGCCGATTCATAAAACAAAACTTTCCTGAGCAAGTGAATCAAACATTGAAACTTTAAAAATCAATAAAGCTTATTTATAGCCTGGATCGGTTCACGAAAAATCAGGTTTTTATAAGCAAGCTAGTCAATAGCTGAAAATTCGAAACACATCAAGCAATTTCATAGCGCAAATCGGGTCACAAAAAAATTTTTCTAAGCAAACTCTTCAGGAGACGAAGCCTGAAAATATCATCTTTCCAAAGCAAGCCAATCAAGCATTGATTATTTTGATCTATTCGAAGTTTAATTTGAGCGTAAATCAATCCGCAAACTTTAAAAATTTCTAAACGAGCTAAAGAAACGATGAAACTTTGCTTTGATTTTGATGCAATTAGATCTTGGCTGAGAATTTCCAGAATCAGAAAATTCTTGTCGGGTTTAAAAAATTTATTGTCTAAACTTAATGATTGGGCTCTGTGCTGAGCTGAGGTGAACTTTTGATTATCAATCCGCAAAAATCAAAAGTTTTTGGACGCAAGGAAAACTGTGGACGCGAGGAAACTTTCCAGCATGTCAAGTCATTCAAAACGGCGAATCGGTCCACAAAAAGTTTCCAGTTATTTCAGACAAGCCGAATCAGCGCTGACACTCAAAAAAATTGAAGCTACACTATAATACATATCAATCCACACAAGTTCAACAATTTCCTAGCAAGCTATTGAAGCAATGAAAATTCAAAAAATATAGCAAAGTCTCCATTGCATTAACCGATTCACGGAACAAATTGAGATCTTCTAGGCAATTTTTCAGGCGAAAAAATCTGAACACCGTCAAAAATCACAGATGAATTTCAGCTTTTTTATATTAGCTTGAATCTGTTCGCTAGAACTGAATTTTTTCGAGCAAGCTATTGAGCAGAATAACTTTGAATTATATAGAGTTGTTTTCAAAGCTTCAACCCATCGCAAAAATTATGATTATTCAAGCAAGCAATTGAGTAGTGAAACTGAGAAAAATTTCAAGTTGCTGTCATAGCCGGAACGATTCATGAAAAGGTTAGCTTTTTTCCAGCAGTCAAATAAGCAATGAAACTTTGCAATATCTCAATTTATAAGTTCTTGATTAATTAATTTTGATTCGAAAAGTCTATTGAGCGATGAAACGATGAATTATCCCAAAAACTTTTAACGATTGGCAAAAGGATTAGTTTTTTAAAGAAGCTGTAGAGCAAAAACACAGATGAATGTCAGCTGGTTATACCAGTTTAAATATGTTCGCTAAGACTTTTTCTAGAAGCTATTGAGCAGAAAAAAATCAATTTATTTAGAGTTGTTTTCAAAGCTTCAATCCATTAGCAAAAACGAGATTATTCAAACAAGCTATTGAGCAGTGATACTGAGAATTATTACTGAGAATAGGTTGTTTTCATTGCCTGAACGATTCGCCATTAGTTTAATTTTTTTCCAGTAGATTATTGAGCAAGGAAACTTTTGAAACATTTCTGACTGAAATCATAACTTGAATTGATTCTCGATTTGTTTAGTTTTTTCGAGAAGGCTAATGGACATTGAAACGTTGAATTATCGCAAAAGTTTTCATAGCGCGTATCGATTAACGAAGATAAAAAACTTTCAAACCAGTAGCTGAGCAAAAACACATGAATTTCAGCTTGTTTTATTAGCGTGAATATGTTAGCTAAAACTATACTTTTTCGAGCAGGCTATTGAGCACATAAAATTTGAATTACTTAGTGTTGCTCTCAGAGCTTCAATCCATTCGCAAAAAAAATAAGATTATTCATGCACGATATTGAATAGTGATACTGAGAATTATTTCAAGTTGTTTTCAAACCTTCAATCCATTGGCAAAAGTTAAGATTAATCATGCACCCTACTGACTAGTGATACTGAGATTATTTCAAGGTGTTGTCAAAGCCTAAACCATTGGAGAAAAGTGATTTTATTTCGAGCAGGGAAATGAGCAATTAAGTTTTTCAAAATCTAACTTTGTATTCATGGTGTTAGTCAGTTTGCAAAAAAAGTTTTCAGCAAGCTGATAAGTAAGAACGCAAAAATTTCAATTTGCTTTAAAAGAACCTATTTGCTGAAACTAATTTTTTTCCAGCAAGCTATTGAGCAGAAAAATTTCGAAACACTTTAATTTGTTTTCATAGCTTCAATCAATTCGCAGAAACGATCAAATTAGCCAATAAGCACTGAAAATCAGAATCATTTCATGTTGCTTTCCTAGCCTGAACGATTCGCCTTTATTTGAAACTTTTCGAGTAGGTTGTTAGGCGAGGAAACTTCTGAAATAATTCATATTGAATTCATAACTTGAATTGGTTCCCGATAAATTTAGTTTCTTTTCGACAATGCCACCTTGCATTGAAACGTTGAATTATCGCAAGTTTTCAGAGTTATCGGTTAGCGAATGAAAATAATTTCAAACAAGCTGTTGAGCGAAAACAGAGATGAAATTCAGCTTGTTTTATTAGCTTCAATCTGTTCGCTAAAATTAAGTTTTTCGAGGCTATTGATAAAAAAATTGAATCAATAAGAGTTGTTTTTAAAACTTCAATCCATTCGCAAAAGTTAAGATTATTCACGCAAACTATTGAGTAGTGATACTGAGAATTATTTCAAAATATTGTCAAAGCCTAAGCGACTCGCAAAAAGTTTTGTTTTCGAGCAGAAAAATAAGCAAGGAAACTTTGCAAAATCTAAATTGTATTTTAGTGTTAATCAGTTTGCGAAAAGATGAAGTTTTTAGCAAGCTGTGCAGAAAAACGCATTATTTTCAACATGCTTTAAAAATTTGAATCTGTTCAAGGAAACTAATATTTTTTCCAGCAAGCTATTGAGCAGAAAAAGTATGAAAAATTTCAACATTTCAGACAGAAATCATAACTTGAATTGAATCTCGATTAGTTTAGTTTTTTTTCGAGAAGGCTAATGGACATTGAAACGTTGAATTATCGCAAACGTTTTCATAGCGCGTATCGATTAACGAAGATAAAAAATTTTCAAACCAGTAGCTGAGCAAAAACAAATATGAATTTCAGCTTGTTTTATTAGCGTGAATATGTTAGCTAAAACTATACTTTTCGAGCAGGCTATTGAGCACATAAAATTTGAATTATTTAGGGTTGTTCTCAGAGCTTCAATGCAATCGCAAAAAAAAAAATAAGATTATTCATGCACGATATTGAGTAGTGATACTGAGAATTATTTCAAGTTGTTTTCAAACCTTCAATCCATTGGCAAAAGTTAAGATTATTCATGCACCCTACTGACTAGTGATACTGAGATTATTTCAAGGTGTTGTCAAAGCCTAAACCATTGGAGAAAAGTTATTTCATTTCGAGCAGGGAAATGAGCAATTAAGTTTTTCAAAATCTAACTTTGTATTCATGGTGTTAGTCAGTTTGCAAAAAAAAAGTTTTCAGCAAGCTGATAAGTAAGAACGCAAAAATTTCAATTTGCTTTAAAAGAACCTATTTGCTGAAACTAATTTTTTTCCAGCAAGCTATTGAGCAGAAAAATTTCGAAACACTTTAATTTGTTTTCATAGCTTCAATCAATTCGCAGAAACGATCAAATTAGCCAATAAGCACTGAAAATCAGAATCATTTTATGTTGCTTTCCTAGCCTGAACGATTCGCCTTTATTTGAAACTTTTCGAGTAGGTTGATAGGCGAGGAAACTTCTGAAGTAATTCACATTGAATTCATAACTTGAAGTGGTTCCCGATAAATTTAGTTTCTTTTCGACAATGCCACTGGGCATTGAAACGTTGAATTATCGCAAGTTTTCAGAGTTATCGGTTAGCGAAAAAAATTAATTTCAAACAAGCTGTTGAGCGAAAACAGAGATGAAATTCAGCTTGTTTTATTAGCTTCAATCTGTTCGCTAAAACTAAGTTTTTCGAGGCTATTGATAAAAAAATTGAATCAAAAAGAGTTGTTTTCAAAACTTCAATCCATTCGCAAAAGTTAAGATTATTCACGCAAACTATTGAGTAGTGATACTGAGAATTATTTCAAAATATTGTCAAAGCCTAAGCGACTCGCAAAAAGTTTTGTTTTCGAGCAGAAAAATAAGCAAGGAAACTTTGCAAAATCTAAATTGTATTTTAGTGTTAATCAGTTTGCGAAAAGATGAAGTTTTTAGCAAGCTGTGCAGAAAAACGCATTATTTTCAACATGCTTTAAAAATTTGAATCTGTTCAAGGAAACTAATATTTTTTCCAGCAAGCTATTGAGCAGAAAAAGTATGAAAAATTTTAATTTGTTTTCAGAGCTTCAATCACATCGCAAAAAAATAATCAAATAAGCTAATAATAATAGCTCTCGATTAATTCAGTTTTTTTTCCGAGAAGGCTATTGAGCAACAGAACCTTGAATTATCCCAGAAATTTGAATCTGTTCAAGGAAACTAATATTTTTTTCAAGCAAGCTATTGAGCAGAAAAAGTATGAAAAATTTCACATTTCAGACTGAAATCATAACTTGAATTGAATCTCGATTAGTTTAGTTTTTTTTCGAGAAGGCTAATGGACATTGAAACGTTGAATTATCGCAAACGTTTTCATAGCGCGTATCGATTAACGAAGATAAAAAATTTTCAAACCAGTAGCTGAGCAAAAACAAATATGAATTTCAGCTTGTTTTATTAGCGTGAATATGTTAGCTAAAACTATACTTTTCGAGCAGGCTATTGAGCACATAAAATTTGAATTATTCAGGGTTGTTCTCAGAGCTTCAATGCATTCGCAAAAAAAAAATAAGATTATTCATGCACGATATTGAGTAGTGATACTGAGAATCATTTCAAGTTGTTTTCAAACCTTCAATCCATTGGCAAAAGTTAAGATTATTCATGCACCCTACTGACTAGTGATACTGAGATTATTTCAAGGAGTTGTCAAAGCCTAAACCATTGGAGAAAAGTTATTTCATTTCGAGCAGGGAAATGAGCAATTAAGTTTTTCAAAATCTAACTTTGTATTCATGGTGTTAGTCAGTTGGCAAAAAAAAGTTTTCAGCAAGCTGATAAGTAAGAACGCAAAAATTTCAATTTGCTTTAAAAGAACCTATTTGCTGAAACTAATTTTTTTCCAGCAAGCTATTGAGCAGAAAAATTTCGAAACACTTTAATTTGTTTTCATAGCTTCAATCAATTCGCAGAAACGATCAAATTAGCCAATAAGCACTGAAAATCAGAATCATTTTATGTTGCTTTCCTAGCCTGAACGATTCGCCTTTATTTGAAACTTTTCGAGTAGGTTGACAGGCGAGGAAACTTCTGAAGTAATTCACATTGAATTCATAACTTGAAGTGGTTCCCGATAAATTTAGTTTCTTTTCGACAATGCCACTGGGCATTGAAACGTTGAATTATCGCAAGTTTTCAGAGTTATCGGTTAGCGAATAAAAATAATTTCAAACAAGCTGTTGAGCGAAAACAGAGATGAAATTCAGCTTGTTTTATTAGCTTCAATCTGTTCGCTAAAACTAAGTTTTTCGAGGCTATTGATAAAAAAATTGAATCAAAAAGAGTTGTTTTCAAAACTTCAATCCATTCGCAAAAGTTAAGATTATTCACGCAAACTATTGAGTAGTGATACTGAGAATTATTTCAAAATATTGTCAAAGCCTAAGCGACTCGCAAAAAGTTTTGTTTTCGAGCAGAAAAATAAGCAAGGAAACTTTGCAAAATCTAAATTGTATTTTAGTGTTAATCAGTTTGCGAAAAGATGAAGTTTTTAGCAAGCTGTGCAGAAAAACGCATTATTTTCAACATGCTTTAAAAATTTGAATCTGTTCAAGGAAACTAATATTTTTTCCAGCAAGCTATTGAGCAGAAAAAGTATGAAAAATTTTAATTTGTTTTCAGAGCTTCAATCACATCGCAAAAAAATAATCAAATAAGCTAATAATAATAGCTCTCGATTAATTCAGTTTTTTTTCCGAGAAGGCTATTGAGCAACAGAACCTTGAATTATCCCAGAAATCTTCAGAGCGTTTATCGATTAGCGAAAAGATGAAGATTGTTTATACAAAGTGTTGAGCAAAAACAGATGAATATGTTCGCTAAGAACTTTTTGGAGCAAGCTATTGAGCAGAAAAACATTAAACATTTAGAGTTGTTTACAAAGCTTCAATCCATTCGCAGAATTTAAAATCGACCAAGCAAAATATTGAGTACTGAAACTGAGACACATTTCAATTTGTCTTCATAGCCAGAACGATTCAGGAAAAAAAAATAGTTTTTCTTTCGAGCAGTCAAATAAGCCATGAAACTTTGCAAAATTTCAATTTTTTCATGGCGTTTGTCAGCTTGCGAAAAGATGAAGTTTTTAGCAAGATGTTCAGCAAAAACGTATGTTTTTCAACTTGCTTTAAAAATTTGAATCTGTTCACTGAAAATAAAACTTTTCCCAGCGAGCTAATGGAAAGAAAAACTTCAATCAATTAGCAAAAAAATCAAGTAAGCTATTCAGCAGTGAATCTCAGAATCAAATCATGTTTTTTTCATAGCCTGAACGTTTCGCCAACAGTTCAAACTTTTTTCGAGCAAGCTATTAAGCAACGAAAACTTTGAAATACGTCAAAATAGCGTGTAACGCACCTCCGGTGCTTGGAAATTTTAATGAATCATAAAAACCCAATATTTTTTATAAGAAGATCTTCATTCTTTCAGTGTACTCTGACAGCACCAAATTACAGGGTTCGTAATTACAAATATTGCAAAGTTTTTATTCAAATTTTTTAATACAATCTTTGAAAACCATAAAATTTTGTAAAGTTTTATTTAGGTACTTTGAAAAAAGTTACAATGAACTAAGAAACGTCAATCTTAGAAACTAAAAGCAATTGAGCATCGCATTTGAATGCAAGATTGGAACTCCTGAGAGAACTCTTTCAATTTTGAGAAACTTCAAACTTGAATTGTTTTTTAAAAAAAAGGATATATATTTTTTTGAAAACCAGAAAAAAGTCGTACCTCAAAAATTACCAAGAATTGAGCAGACTTATTTGGAGGCAATATACACAAACCTTGACAGTACTCTGGCTGCACACAACTGCAGGATTGGGAATTTCAATTTTGTCAACTATTTTGTAATTTGAGTTGTCTGAAAATTTCTAATAAATCACAAAAATCGTCGTATCTCGTGGCCTGGAAATGGGCATTCCTAATTGGAATCATAATTCGCCACCCCTGAGATTCTTCTGACAGCCCCCAACTACAGGCTAGGAATTTCAGATTTTGAAACGAGAGGTTTAATTTAAATTTTCGGTTTTTTATTGAAAAAACGACAAAAAACGTCATTTCTGGAAAACAAACAAGATTTGAGCACTCAGATCTGGAGGCAAGGTTGGAAAACCCTGACAAACTGAGAATACTCTGGCAGACCCCACTACAGACTTGGGAAATTCAATTTTTTAGGAAAAAAAATATTTAAGTTTTTTGAAAAAATCATTAAACACGTCATATCTTGAAAACTAAAGATTTGAGCAGTCATAATTGGAGTCAAGATTCGCATTCCCTGAGAGTAGCCTCAAAGTTTCGAACAAAAGGATTGAGATCTTCACAAAGGTTTGGAATTTTTTAAAACCTAAGTTGTTTTGAAAACTTTTGAAAAAATCATAAAAAGTCATATCTCGATAGCTTCAGGATTTGAGAAATAAGTATTGAAGGCAAGATTCGCAATTTCTGAGAGTACCCTCACAGCACCCAACTACAGGGTGAGAATTTAACAAAATGCGAAAATTTTTAAAATTTAAGGTTCTAGAAATTTTTCTCGAAAATTGCCGTATCTGGTATACTAAAAAGATTTGCTTATTCATATATGGAGGCCAGAATCGCAACACCTGGTATAACTCTGACAATATCTGACTATTGAATTGCTAATTTCAAACTTCATGAAATAAACATTGAATTTAAACTGAAAGAAGATCTTAACCATTGTAATATACGATATAGCTTGAACGTGCAAAAAATTCTTCTGTTAAACATGCAAAAAATACGTTGAAAAAGCTTAAACAAGGCGAGATAGTGAAGCCCGCATTTTAGCATTGAAAAGACTCTTCATAACTTGAATTGCATCGCAATTAATTTAATGATTTTTCGAGAAGGCTATTGAGCAATGAAACTTTCAACAACCACAAAAGTTTTCATACCTCTTATCCAGCAGCGGAAAATTTTTGAACAAGCTATTTAGCAAAAACAGATGAATTTCAGCTTGTTTATTAGTTTGAATCTGTCCGCTTAGACTGGAATTTTTCGAGCAGCCTTTTCAGCAGAAGAACCTTAATATATTTAGAATTCTTCTCAAGGAATCAATCCATCGCAAAGTTGAACCTCCGTTGCTTCGAATTTTTAACAACTCATAAAAACCCACGCTATTGAGTAAACAAAAAAGAAGAAAAATAACCTGAAAGATTTGCGAATAGTTAGTTTCTTTCGAGCACGCTAATAAGCAAGATAACTTTCTAATATCTAGGAATTGAGCAGACTTATTTGAACGCAATATACACAAACCTTGACAGTACTCTGGCTGCACACAACTGCAGGATTGGGAATTTCAATTTTGTCAACTTTTTTGTAATTTGAGTTGTCTGAAAATTTCTAATAAATCACAAAAATCGTCGTATCTCGTGGCCTGGAAATGGGCATTCCTAATTGGAATCATAATTCGCCACCCCTGAGATTCTTCTGACAGCCCCCAACTACAGGCTAGGAATTTCAGATTTTGAAACGAGAGGTTTAATTTAAATTTTCGGTTTTTTATTGAAAAAACGACAAAAAACGTCATTTCTGGAAAACAAACAAGATTTGAGCACTCAGATCTGGAGGCAAGGTTGGAAAACCCTGACAAACTGAGAATACTCTGGCAGACCCCACTACAGACTTGGGAAATTCAATTTTTTAGGAAAAAAAATATTTAAGTTTTTTGAAAAAATCATTAAACACGTCATATCTTGAAAACTAAAGATTTGAGCAGTCATAATTGGAGTCAAGATTCGCATTCCCTGAGAGTAGCCTCAAAGTTTCGAACAAAAGGATTGAGATCTTCACAAAGGTTTGGAATTTTTTAAAACCTAAGTTGTTTTGAAAACTTTTGAAAAAATCATAAAAAGTCATATCTCGATAGCTTCAGGATTTGAGAAATAAGTATTGAAGGCAAGATTCGCAATTTCTGAGAGTACCCTCACAGCACCCAACTACAGGGTGAGAATTTAACAAAATGCGAAAATTTTTAAAATTTAAGGTTCTAGAAATTTTTCTCGAAAATTGCCGTATCTGGTATACTAAAAAGATTTGCTTATTCATATATGGAGGCCAGAATCGCAACACCTGGTATAACTCTGACAATATCTGACTATTGAATTGCTAATTTCAAACTTCATGAAATAAACATTGAATTTAAACTGAAAGAAGATCTTAACCATTGTAATATACGATATAGCTTGAACGTGCAAAAAATTCTTCTGTTAAACATGCAAAAAATACGTTGAAAAAGCTTAAACAAGGCGAGATAGTGAAGCCCGCATTTTAGCATTGAAAAGACTCTTCATAACTTGAATTGCATCGCAATTAATTTAATGATTTTTCGAGAAGGCTATTGAGCAATGAAACTTTCAACAACCACAAAAGTTTTCATACCTCTTATCCAGCAGCGGAAAATTTTTGAACAAGCTATTTAGCAAAAACAGATGAATTTCAGCTTGTTTATTAGTTTGAATCTGTCCGCTTAGACTGGAATTTTTCGAGCAGCCTTTTCAGCAGAAGAACCTTAATATATTTAGAATTCTTCTCAAGGAATCAATCCATCGCAAAGTTGAACCTCCGTTGCTTCGAATTTTTAACAACTCATAAAAACCCACGCTATTGAGTAAACAAAAAAGAAGAAAAATAACCTGAAAGATTTGCGAATAGTTAGTTTCTTTCGAGCACGCTAATAAGCAAGATAACTTTCTAATATCTAGGAATTGAGCAGACTTATTTGAACGCAATATACACAAACCTTGACAGTACTCTGGCTGCACACAACTGCAGGATTGGGAATTTCAATTTTGTCAACTTTTTTGTAATTTGAGTTGTCTGAAAATTTCTAATAAATCACAAAAATCGTCGTATCTCGTGGCCTGGAAATGGGCATTCCTAATTGGAATCATAATTCGCCACCCCTGAGATTCTTCTGACAGCCCCCAACTACAGGCTAGGAATTTCAGATTTTGAAACGAGAGGTTTAATTTAAATTTTCGGTTTTTTATTGAAAAAACGACAAAAAACGTCATTTCTGGAAAACAAACAAGATTTGAGCACTCAGATCTGGAGGCAAGGTTTGAAAACCCTGACAAACTGAGAATACTCTGGCAGACAAATACCCAATACTCCAAAAATGAATGCTCAAATCTTTGCGGTTTTCAAGAGAATACTCCAAATATGACTGCTCAAATCTTTGTAGTTTTCAAGATATGACGTGTTTAATGATTTTTTCAAATACCTAAATATTTTTTTTTCCAAAAAAATTGAATTTCACAAGTCTGTAGTGAAGATGAGGGAAATTCAATTTTTTCAAAGCAAGCTATTGAGTACTGAAACTGAGAAAAATTTCAAGTAATTGTCATAACCTGAACAAATTCGCGAAAATTTTTATTTTCTCGAGCAGAGAAATAAGCAATGAAACGTTGCAAAACTTCAATTGTTTTAATAGCGGTAATCGGTTATTAAGATAGCTCTTTAATAAGCTGTTCAGCAAAGACATAAAGTTTCAAATGGCTTTAAATACTTGAAACTGTTCGCTGGAAACAATATT
This sequence comes from Symsagittifera roscoffensis, assembly GCF_963678635.1. Lineage (NCBI taxonomy): Eukaryota > Metazoa > Xenacoelomorpha > Acoela > Convolutidae > Symsagittifera > Symsagittifera roscoffensis. The sequence continues at coordinate 4,460,135 of NC_087063.1, read as the reverse complement.
GTTTCCAGCAAGCTACTGAGCAGAAAAACTGAAACATTTCAATTTGATTTCATAGCTTCCAATTATTGGCAAAAAATTAATCAAATAAGCTATTATGCACTGAAACTAGGAAAAATCTCAGATTGTTTTTATAGATTGAACGATTCGCCAATATTTAAAACTGTATTTGAGTAGGTTATTAGGCAAGGAATTTTTTGAAATGATTCAAATTGAATTCATAACTTGATTTTATCCGCGAATAAATTAGCTTTTTTTTTGAAAAGACTATGGAGCAATAAAAGACTGAAATATGCCAAAAGTTTTCACAGCATTTATCAATTAGCGAAAAGATAAAAAGTTCAAACAAGCTATAGAACGAAACCACATATGAACTTCAGTTTACTTTATCAGCTTGAATGTTCAATCCATTCGCAAAAATTAAGATTATTCAAGCAAGATATTAGGCAGAAAAAATGAAAAATTTCATTTTGTTTCTTTCATAGCTTCCAACGATTCGCAAAAAAGTTCAACAAATAAGCTATTATGCACTGAAACTCAGATTCATTTCAGGTTTTGTTCATAGCCTGCTCAATCAGTGCCAATAGTTACAACTGTTTTTGAGTGGGTTATTAAGCAAAGAAACTTTTGAATTATTTAAAATTGAATTCATAATTTGATTTGATTCGCAATTAAATTATTTTTTTGAGGCTTTGGCACAATGAAACGTTGAAATATCCCGTTTTTATAGCATTTACCGATTTAACTTTTTCAACAAATTGTCGAGTGAAAGCGCAGATAAATTTCAGCTTGTTTTATGAGCTTGACTATTCGCTAAAACTTAACTTTTTGAGCAAGCTATTGAGCAGAGAAGATGAAATTTTAATTATTTAGAGTTGTTTTCAAACTTTCAATTCATTCGCAAAAGTTAAGATTATTCAAGCAAGCTATTAAGTAATGAAGCTGGGAAACATCAAGTTATTGTTATATCCGGAACGATTAGCGAAAACTTGTTTTTTCAAGCAGGTCAATAAGCAATGAAACTTTGCAAAGTCTGAATTGTTTTCATAGGAATAATGGGTAAGCGAAAAGATTAAAACTTTTCAGCCAGCATTTTAGCAAAAATACATAATTTTCATCTAGCTTTAAAAGCTTGACTTTCGCCGAAACTGAAATTTTTTTCCAGCAAGCTATTGAGCAGAAAAACTTCAAAACATTCCATTTTGTTTTCAAGACTTCAACCAAATCGCAAAAAAGTAAAATAAGCTATGAAGTACTGAATCTCAGAATCATTTCATGCTGTATTTTTAGACTGAACGACTCATTAAAGTGAAAACTTCTATCGAGTAGGTTTTTAAGCAAGGAAATATAGTTGAAATACTTCAAATTGAATCATAATTTGAACTGACTCTCGATTAATTTAGTTTTTTCGAGAGAGAGCAATTGAGCAATGAAACGCCAATCATCCCAAAGGTTTTTATAGCATTTATCGATAAGCTGAAAAATAAGGTTTTTAAACTTATACAAGCGGTTGAGTGAAAGCGCAGATAAATTTCAGCTTGTTTTATGAGCTTGACTGTTCGCTAAAACTTAACTTTTTGAGCAAGCTATTTAGCAGAGAAGATAAAATTTTGATTATTTAGAGTTGTGTTCAAACTTTCAATCCATTCGCAAAAATTAAGATTATTCAAGCAAGATATTAGGCAGAAAAAATGAAAAATTTCATTTTGTTTCTTTCATAGCTTCCAACGATTCGCAAAAAAGTTCAAGAAATAAGCTATTATGCACTGAAACTCAGATTCATTTCAGGTTTTGTTCATAGCCTGCTCAATCAATGCCAATAGTTAAAACTGTTTTTGAGTGGGTTATTAAGCAAAGAAACTTTTGAATTATTTAAAATTGAATTCATAATTTGATTTGATTCGCGATTAAATTATTTTTTTTGAGGCTTTTGAACAGTGAAACGTTGAAATATCCCGTTTTTATAGCATTTACCGATTTAACTTTTTAAACAACTTGTTGAGTGAAAGCGCAGATAAATTTCAGCCTGTTTTATGAGCTTGACTGTTCGCTAAAACTTAATTTTTGAGCAAGCTATTTAGCAGAGAAGATAAAATTTTGATTATTTAGAGTTGTGTTCAAACTTTCAATCCATTCGCAAAAATTAAGATTATTCAAGCAAGATATTAGGCAGAAAAAATGAAAAATTTCATTTTGTTTCTTTCATAGCTTCCAACGATTCGCAAAAAAGTTCAAGAAATAAGCTATTATGCACTGAAACTCAGATTCATTTCAGGTTTTGTTCATAGCCTGCTCAATCAATGCCAATAGTTAAAACTGTTTTTGAGTGGGTTATTAAGCAAAGAAACTTTTGAATTATTTAAAATTGAATTCATAATTTGATTTGATTCGCGATTAAATTATTTTTTTTGAGGCTTTTGAACAGTGAAACGTTGAAATATCCCGTTTTTATAGCATTTACCGATTTAACTTTTTAAACAAATTGTTGAGTGAAAGCGCAGATAAATTTCAGCCTGTTTTATGAGCTTGACTGTTCGCTAAAACTTAATTTTTGAGCAAGCTATTTAGCAGAGAAGATAAAATTTTGATTATTTAGAGTTGTGTTCAAACTTTCAATCCATTCGCAAAAATTAAGATTATTCAAGCAAGATATTAGGCAGAAAAAATGAAAAATTTCATTTTGTTTCTTTCATAGCTTCCAACGATTCGCAAAAAAGTTCAAGAAATAAGCTATTATGCACTGAAACTCAGATTCATTTCAGGTTTTGTTCATAGCCTGCTCAATCAATGCCAATAGTTAAAACTGTTTTTGAGTGGGTTGTTAAGCAAAGAAACTTTTGAATTATTTAAAATTGAATTCATAATTTGATTTGATTCGCGATTAAATTATTTTTTTTTGAGGCTTTTGAACAGTGAAACGTTGAAATATCCCGTTTTTATAGCATTTACCGATTTAACTTTTTAAACAAATTGTTGAGTTAAAGCGCAGATAAATTTCAGCCTGTTTTATGAGCTTGACTGTTCGCTAAAACTTAACTTTTTGAGCAAGCTATTGAGCAGAGAAGATAAAATTTTAATTATTTAGAGTTGTTTTCAAACTTTCAATTCATTCAGAAAAGTTAAGATTATTCAAGCAAGCTATTGAGTAATGAAACTGGGAAACATCAAGTTATTGTCATATCCGGAACGATTAGCGAAAACTTGTTTTTTCAAGCAGGTAAATAAGCAATGAAACTTTGCAAAGTCTGAATTGTTTTCATAGGAATAATAGGTAAGCGAAAAGATTAAAACTTTTCAGCCAGCATTTCAGCAAAAATACAGAATTTTCATCTAGCTTTAAAAGCTTGACTTTCGCTGAAACTGAAACCTTTTTCCAGCAAGCTATTGAGCAGAAAAACTTCAAAATATTTCATTTTATTTTCAAGACTTCAACCAATTCGCAAAAAAGTAAAATAAGCTATGAAGTACTGAAACTCAGAATCATTTCATGCTGTATTTTTAGACTGAACGACTCATTAAAGTGAAAACTTCTATCGAGTAGGTTTTTAAGCAAGGAAATATGTTTGAAATATTTCAAATTGAATCATAATTTGAACTGACTCTCGATTAATTTAGTTTTTTCGAGAGAGAGCAATTGAGCAATGAAACGCCAATCATCCCAAAGGTTTTTATAGCATTTATCGATAAGCTGAAAAATAAGGTTTTTAAACTTAAACAAGCGGTTGAGCAAAAAACAGATCCATTTCAGCTTGTTTATTTAACTTGAATATGATCGCTAAAACTTTTCGAGCAAGCTATTGAGCAAAAACCGTCGATTATTCAGTGTTTCTAAAGCGAAACTTTTCAAGTTGTAGTCATAGCCTGAACGATTCACGAAAATTTAGTTTTTTCGAACAGGCTAATAGGCAATGAAACTTTTAACGTTAATCAGGTAGGCTAAAGACTAGGATTTTGGCAAGCTGTTCAGCAACCACACAAGAAACTTGACTTGTTTCACGTCTTAAACTTGTTCGCTGAAACTCATTTTTTTTAAATATAACGAGCAGGCTATTGAGCAGAAAAGCTTTGAAGTATTTGAAGTTATTTTCAAGGCTTCTATCTTTTCGCAATCAATTGAGTTAAATGAAGCACGCTATTGAGTAAACAAAAACGAAGAAAAATAGCCTGAAAGATTTGCGAATAGTTAGTTTCTTTCGAGCACGCTAATAAGCAAGATAACTTTCTAATATCTCAAATTATTTTCATAACGTTAATCAGTAAGCAAAAATATCAAATTTTTCAGCAAGCTGTTCAGCTAAAACACACGAATTTCAACTTATTTTAATAGCTTTTATAGCTTTAATAAGTTCGCTGTAACTACTTTTTTTTGTCGTTAAGATATTGTTTTCATAGCTTCAATCTATTGGCAAAAAAAGAAAGTTAATCAAAAAAGCTATTGAGCATTGAAACTGAGATTCATTTCAAAAAAATTTCATAGTCTGAACAATTCGCCACTAGATAAAAAGTTTCTGAGCAGGCTACAAAGCAATGAAACTTTGAAAAAGTTTCAAATTTATTTCATATCTTCAATTAATTCTGGAAAAACTAAGTTTTTTTCGAGCAGAATATTGAGAAATGGAACTGTGAATTACTTAAAGACGATTACATTGTTTTAACCGGTCAGCAAAAGTTTAAGATTTGAAGCAAGCTATCGAACCAAAAACAGTAATTAATTCAAATTGTTTTTACAGCTTGAATAAATTCGAGAAAAACTCTAAGCAAGCTATTGAGCAGAAAACATTATAACATTTCATTTTGTTTTTAACCAGTTCCGAAAAAAGTTAAATAAGCTAAGAATCACTGAAACTCAGAATCAATTCATGTTGTATTCTTAGACTGAACGACTCGCTAATGGTTAGAACTTCTATCGAGTAGGTTTTTAAGCAAAAAAAATTTTGAAATATTTCAAGTTGAATTCATAACTTGAACTGACTCTCGATTAACTTAGTTTATTTTTTCGAGAGAGCAGTTGGGCGATGAAACGCTAATATTTCCTATAGGTTTTCATAGCATTTATCGATTAGCTGAAAAATAAGGTTTTTAAACTTAAACAAGCGGTTGAGCAAAAAACAGATCCATTTCAGCTTGTTTATTTAACTTGAATATGATCGCTAAAACTTTTCGAGCAAGCCATTGAGCAAAAACCGTCGATTATTCAGTGTTTCTAAAGCGAAACTTTTCAAGTTGTAGTCATAGCCTGAACGATTCACGAAAATTTAGTTTTTTCGAACAGGCTAATAGGCAATGAAACTTTTAACGTTAATCAGGTAGGCGAAAGACTAGGATTTTGGCAAGCTGTTCAGCAACCACACAAGAAACTTGACTTGTTTCACGTCTTAAACTTGTTCGCTGAAACTCATTTTTTTTAAATATAACGAGCAGGCTATTGAGCAGAAAAGCTTTGAAGTATTTGAAGTTATTTTCAAGGCTTCTATCTTTTCGCAATCAATTGAGTTAAATGAAGCACGCTATTGAGTAAACAAAAACGAAGAAAAATAGCCTGAAAGATTTGCGAATAGTTAGTTTCTTTCGAGCACGCTAATAAGCAAGATAACTTTCTAATATCTCAAATTACTTTCATAACGTTAATCAGTAAGCAAAAATATCAAATTTTTCAGCAAGCTGTTCAGCTAAAACACACGAATTTCAACTTATTTTAATAGCTTTTATAGCTTTAATAAGTTCGCTGTAACTACTTTTTTTTGTCGTTAAGATATTGTTTTCATAGCTTCAATCTATTGGCAAAAAAAGAAAGTTAATCAAAAAAGCTATTGAGCATTGAAACTGAGATTCATTTCAAAAAAATTTCATAGTCTGAACAATTCGCCACTAGATAAAAAGTTTCTGAGCAGGCTACAAAGCAATGAAACTTTGAAAAAGTTTCAAATTTATTTCATATCTTCAATTAATTCTGGAAAAACTAAGTTTTTTTCGAGCAGAATATTGAGAAATGGAACTGTGAATTACTTAAAGACGATTACATTGTTTTAACCGGTCAGCAAAAGTTTAAGATTTGAAGCAAGCTATCGAACCAAAAACAGTAATTAATTCAAATTGTTTTTACAGCTTGAATAAATTCGAGAAAAACTCTAAGCAAGCTATTGAGCAGAAAACATTATAACATTTCATTTTGTTTTTAACCAGTTCCGAAAAAAGTTAAATAAGCTAAGAATCACTGAAACTCAGAATCAATTCATGTTGTATTCTTAGACTGAACGACTCGCCAATGGTTAGAACTTCTATCGAGTAGGTTTTTAAGCAAAAAAAATTTTGAAATATTTCAAGTTGAATTCATAACTTGAACTGACTCTCGATTAACTTAGTTTATTTTTTCGAGAGAGCAGTTGGGCGATGAAACGCTAATATTTCCTATAGGTTTTCATAGCATTTATCGATTAGCTGAAAAATAAGGTTTTTAAACAGGCGGTCGAGCAAAAACAGGTCAATTTCAGCTTAATTTATTAACTTGAATATGTTGGCTGAAACTTTTCGAGAAAGCTATTGAGCAGAAAAACCTTCAATTACTCAGAGCGTTTCTAAAGCGAAACAATTCAAGTTGTCTTCATAGCCTGAACGATTTAGGAAAAAGTTAGTTTTTTTTCGAGCAGTCAATTACGCAAGGTCAATTGCGCATGAAAAATTTCAATTGTTTCATAGCGTTAATCAGTTTGCGAAATGATGAAGATTTTAGCAAGCTGTTCAGCAAAAACGTATAATTTTCAACTTGCTTCACTGAAAATAAAAAATTTTTTCCAGCAAGCTATTAAAAAAACGTTAAAAAAATTTCACTTTGATTTCGAGTAGCGAAAAATTAAAGTTTTTGAATAAGCTGATGAGCAAAAACACAGAAAAATTTTGAGCATGTTTTATTAGCTTGAATCTGTCCGCTTAGACTGAAGTTTTTCGAGCAGGCTTTTGAGCAGAAAAACAATAAGTTATTTAGAACTGTTTTTAAAGAAACAATCTACCAATCCATCAAGCCGCAAAAGTTGAACTCAATCAAGCAGGCTATTGAGTATTGAAACTGCGAAAAATTTCAAGTAAGTGTCATAGCGAACACATAGCCCGAACAGATTCGCAAACGCATAGCCTGAACAGATTCGCGAACTACTGTTCGAAAAATTCAAGTGGTTTTCATAAGCTCAATGGACACGCAAAACGTTGATGCTTTTCATGCAAGCTACCGAGTGGATAAAACGTTGAAACACTTCACATTGAGTTCGTAGCTTAAAACTACAGACAAAAATTAGTTTTTTTTAAGCAAGCTATTGAGTGCTAAAATTTAGAAAAATTTGAAGTTCTTACATAGCCTGATTCATTCGCAAAAAAATTGAGTCAAAACAATCGCAATTTCAATCGAACAGCCTGTCGAGAAAAACACATAAATTTCAAACTAAATATTGAGTACTGAAACTGAGACACAATTCAAGTTGTCTTCATAGCCTGAACGATTCAGGAAAAAGTTATTTTTTTTCGAGCAGTCAAATAAGCAAGGAAATTTTGAAAAATTTCAATTGATTTCATAGCGTTAATCAGTTTGCGAAATAATGACAATTTTAGCAAGCTGTTCAGCAAAAACGTATAATTTTTAACTATCTTTAAAAGCTTGAATCTGTTCACAGAAAAAAAAAACATTTTTTTTTCAGCAAGCTATTAAGAAAAACGTCAAAAAATTTCACTTTGATTTCAGAACTTCAATCAATTCGCAAAAAATCAAGTAAGCTATTCAGCAGTGAAACTCAGAATCATTTCCTGTTTTTTTTTCATAGCCCGAACGATTCACCAACAGTTAAAACTTTTTCAGACAGGCTATTAAGGAACGAAAACTTTGAAATATGTCTAACTGAATTCATAACTTGATTTGCTTCGCAGTTAATTTAGCGATTTTTCGAGAAGGCTATTGAGCAATGAAACGTTCAACTATCCCAAAGGTTTTCATAGCGTTTATCGAGTAGCAAAAAATTTAAGTTTTTGAACAAGCTGATGAGCAAAAACACAGAAGAATTTTGAGCATGTTTTATTAGCTTGAATCTGTCCGCTTAGACTGAAATTTTTCGAGCTGGCTTTTGAGCAGAAAAACTAAGTTATTTAGAATTGTTTTTAAAGAACCAATCCACCAATCCATCAAGCCTCAAAAGTTGAACTCAATCAAGCAGGCTATTGAGTATTGAAACTGCAAAAAATTTCAATTAATTGTCATAGCGAACACATAACCTGAACAGATTCGCGAACTACTGTTCGAAAAATTCAAGTGGTTTTCATAAGTTCAATGGACACGCAAAACGTTGATGCTTTTCATGCAAGCTACCGAGTGGATAAAACGTTGAAACACTTCACATTGAGTTCGTAGCTTAAAACCACAGACAAAAATTAGTTTTTTTAAGCAAGCTAATGAGTGCTAAAATTTGGAAAAATTTGAAGTTCTTTCATAGCGTGATCTATTCGCAAAAAAATTGAGTCAAAACAATCGCAATTTCAATCGAACAGCCTGTCGAGAAAAATTGTTTAGCTCTGAAGCAGTTTCATAGTTTCTAACAAACTTTTCGGACAACATCTTAAATTCCCGAAATAACTCTGACCTTGAGTTGAAATTACCACAAAATTTTAACATTAATTTTGAACTGACAAAAGAGCAAAACAAAATGATTGCGCTTTTTAGAGACCATTTTTTAAAATCTAATTTCAAGCCATTAACTTCAGAACAACTTTCATTCAGCAGCAATCTTACACGCAAATTCTGAATAGAGAAGAACGAAAGAAAAAAACGACGACAAAAGGCAAACGCGAAACTTCAAAGAGCTATTTCTAATAAGTTTCAGCTTAAAGGTCAGAATTACTTCAAAAACTTAGGACGCTATCTGAAAAATTTGTTTAAAGCTATACGACAAAGAGGTTATTTAGTTATCTCGTTCTTAAATGAAAACATTGTGAAAAAGATCTGAAAAAACCGTCGCATATCCTCCGAAGCGACGAAAAGGGCAGGTCAAAACGTTGAAACACTTCACATTGAGTTCGTAGCTTAAAACCACAGACAAAAATTAGTTTTTTTAAGCAAGCTAATGAGTGCTAAAATTTGGAAAAATTTGAAGTTCTTTCATAGCGTGATCTATTCGCAAAAAAATTGAGTCAAAACAATCGCAATTTCAATCGAACAGCCTGTCGAGAAAAATTGTTTAGCTCTGAAGCAGTTTCATAGTTTCTAACAAACTTTTCGGACAACATCTTAAATTCCCGAAATAACTCTGACCTTGAGTTGAAATTACCACAAAATTTTAACATTAATTTTGAACTGACAAAAGAGCAAAACAAAATGATTGCGCTTTTTAGAGACCATTTTTTAAAATCTAATTTCAAGCCATTAACTTCAGAACAACTTTCATTCAGCAGCAATCTTACACGCAAATTCTGAATAGAGAAGAACGAAAGAAAAAAACGACGACAAAAGGCAAACGCGAAACTTCAAAGAGCTATTTCTAATAAGTTTCAGCTTAAAGGTCAGAATTACTTCAAAAACTTAGGACGCTATCTGAAAAATTTGTTTAAAGCTATACGACAAAGAGGTTATTTAGTTATCTCGTTCTTAAATGAAAACATTGTGAAAAAGATCTGAAAAAACCGTCGCATATCCTCCGAAGCGACGAAAAGGGCAGGTCAGGATAACAAAATACAGCAGCGAAGTCCAGTAAAACAGCTGTCGAAACAAAAAATATTTAATCCCGACGATACAAATTGATGCTCCACACTGAAAAAGCCAAATAGTTTTTTTTTTCACGTCGATTCGATGTTGTTGGTTTCAACCTGAAACAAATGCTAAAGATATCATATTAAATCTCAAACCAAAACGCCGTTAGCTCTTTTCGTTATTAGGATAAGTCTACCATAATTACTAAGAAACAAAACAAATTTATGCTAATCAAACTATTTTGGAATTTAGTAAAATAATAACTATTAACAGAAACATTTAACGTTTCTATTCATTTAATGCTATTTAATTTTAGCGCTCTAGGGAATCAGTGTAAGCTAGTAGGTTATCCATTACATCGTCCCAAGCCGCGGAAGAGGCTGGCTGTTCCAGCAACGTCAAATGCTCCTCATTATTTCGGTCGATTAATTCTGTAGTTGAGGATTGGCGGCCACAACCACCACTCAATTCCAACTGTATACTACCATCAAAGATTGATTCCCTGTTTTGTATAGAACCTTTTCTCGAATTGCGATCAAACTTTTCATTGAAATTTTCTTCCTCTTCTAGAAACTCCGGTTTAATTTTCACGATTTCAGGCGAGTGAGATTTTCGCGATGTTTCGTCATCGCTAAATCGAGCTGCCGTTTTTCTCCTGTGTCGATCCGAATCCTTCTCATTATCTACCGATCTTTTCCAGGTTTTTGCGGTTGAAATCGAACTGCTCGATAGCTCATTTTCAACTTCGGCTGAATCATTGCCTTGTTCCGATTCTGAAACAGAGTTGACATTCGCACGCTTACGCTGCATGTTTTCGCGGACCTGTAGTATTTTTTCTTGAGTACTTCGCGGAATACTCGTCTGCACCAGATTTCCTTCTAACATATATAACGGTAAACTAAAGCCAAGAAAACAGAGCTTCAGGTGATTTTGAAAGGCCGAGAACTCCGTGAAAATCGAATTACAACTTGGCTTCTTGCAAATGAAGTGAAACTGACAAGAGATTTTGGAGCTTGAATTTTTTTTTTTTTCTTCAATATCTTTCATGTTATGGACATCCTTCATATGAAGCAATATGTCGACTTCATTGGCCATGTATAGGTTACATTCTATACATTCACATAAACTGAAGGGGTAAATTGTCAGATTGCAAGAAATGCACTTGGAATAATTTCTCGCATCTGTCATTTTTGAGACGTTTGCTTTGCATATCGAATCATGCGCGTTCATTCCTTGAAGAGTCCCGAACATTCCGCGGCATGATGCTCGCGGGCAGATGTGATGATACGAACATTCCGACTCTTTATGCACTGTTTTGTAATGATCCAGAAGCACTGTCGCAAAATTTGGACTTTTCGACTCTCGGAAATAATCGCAATTCTGTGAAGGACATAAAATTCGTTCAGTAAAAGATGGCATGTTCTCTGCGTGACGCTCTAAGCAATGTGCTCCTAGGTCTTCGGAATAGCTGAACGTTTTCGGACAAAATGTACACTGAACCAACTTCAAGAAATTGTCAAACGACTTTTTAAGACCACACAATGTACATTCCCTCACGATTTTGACACTGATGTCGCCTCGCTCAACTAAAATTTTGGCGGCCCTGTTTGATATTTCTAATGATGAAAGCTTTTTCGACTCTTGGATTGGTTTTAATGAGGCAGCAGGAGCTTTTCTGAAAGCTTCCATAATCTGGTTTAAATTTTGCACAGTATTACCTTGTGCGTGCAAGTTGTTCGTCTGTAGATTCAATGGCATAGATAATCGCTGTATAGGTTGTACTGGAAGACCAGCAGATGGGTAGAAGTTTGTGTTTACATTGACATGGAAAAGTGATTGGAAAGGGTAGCCATGTATGGCCTGTGTATGACCCAATGTATGACCTTGGGATCCCAGAAGACTTAAGGCGTTTGCCTGCAGATGCGGATATTGCATAATGAAATTTTGTGAAAAAAGTGGGCTTAAGTTTTGTACAAACGGCGACATTCTACTCATAGGTGCAAGCGTTTGCAATGAAAGAGCCCCTTGTATTTTCGAAAAATCCGAGCCTGGTTCTATTTTGACGCTTGACGACTTCGTAGCTTGTTTAGGGTGCGCCGACATCTGGTGTTTTTCAAGATGCTCTTCAGTGTCAAACTGGTACATAACTTCGCAATAACAAGTCAAATGTTCACTCTCACACTCATGAGCGTCTATTAGAATATGTTGCAAAACTTCATCTGTATCATTGAATCGATTTCCACAAATTTCACAGGGAATAAATGCAGGAACCTCTATATTATGTGTGTCTCTAAGATGTACCATGAGTTGTATGTTATAACAGAATGTCATATTTTTCTCTAACTGGCAATGTGGACATCTGAAACCCCCTCGAGGCTGTTTCAACCTGCATTTTGGACATAATGGCCAGGTTTTCTGGTCTAATGAATTCATTTCTCAAGAACTCTAAATAACTACTCGAAGCATATTATCTAGAAACAGCAGAACAAATATGAGTCTGATTCATCTCGCTGGAAAAGAAACACAATTATTTGGCAGACTACAACGAAGTCAGTTAAAATGCTCATTTGAATTCAAACTCTAAATCGTATTCTAACTCGTTTTAATCGAATGTAGAAAAATAATTTTTACTTGTACAAAAATAGAGATTTTTACAGATAGAATTTTGATGTACAACTTTTCAAAATAATTTGGAACCAACATTTTACCAGGTCTGCATTTTTCTCGGCATGAATCCGATATCGCTAAACCTTTTCAAGCTCACGTGACCAGTTGCTCTAATCGAAATTTGTGTGACGCTGCCGTGAAACAAAGACATTCTGAGCCAGGCCGCGGGTGGAACTTGCAACGCTCGACATACAAAGTACCTGATGACATTTGCGTGACAAACTATGATTTCATGACTGTCTGATTTTTGTTCAGTGTCCGCACGGTGAAAATAGGTTTTAAAAGCGCGCTCTATCCGGTCGTAGTCTTTCGCAACACTTAGACTCTGTCTTCTGGGAATCGGAACATAAGGCAAACCTTCACACAAATCATCGTCAAATTTCTTGGTGATATCTTTCGGAAGATAATTCAAAATGATACTGCACGATTCAATGGCTCTTATTAACGTGGAATGCGTCACGTCCGAATAATTCAAACCCAGAGATTGCAGATACTTTCCAGTTTTATTGAGTTGTTTAATCCCAAGTTCTGTCAATATCTTTTCGTCTTTTTGCTCTGCGTCGATCAAGTAGTTTCCATGTCTAATAAGATAAAGATCTCTTGTAGCTTTGCTTTTCTGACCCGCTCTTCCATCCCAATTTTCATTCCAGTCACCTTCGCTGCAATTTGATTGACTTAGGAGGATATCATTTGATGACTGACTTAACAAATAGCTAATTTGAGTGACTCCACTTAACAAAACAACACCAAGAGCAACATTGGTCCAGAATTTAACACGCATTTAATTACTCTGAAAACAATTTAACATTAGTTTTAACTTTCCACACTTTAAATCTGAAAACATAGCCAACAGACAGTTGGAAAGAGTCATGAACACAAGCAAATAGAAAAAAATACTGGCTTGCTTTTCGCAAAAAAAAATTCAACTTTCGAACATCAAAAAATATATACAGCTATAAAGCTCTTTACTTTTCAAGAACAATTTATGACTGACATTTTTAAAATTAAATTAACTTAATTAGAGAGAACTGGATCAAACAAACTTTTTATTTCGCTGGGAAATCTTTCGCAAACGCCCACTTTCAAAACTGGAAGTCAATCACGTTTTTCGTGACTGTTACACATTAGCTGATCGATAGTTGAGTTCGCCTTCCTTTTAACAAGGGAAATGAAATTTAAAGAAGTCAAAAACGACACCGCGAAAAATATCGCTCAGACCTATATAAGAGCATTGAGTACGCTCATGACTCTTAAAAACGTTTAATCTTTCAATTATTAGATAACATTTAAGTAAGGCGTAAATTGTATAGAACTATTTTACAAATTGATTTCAGGTTTCAACAAGGCAATTTCATCTAGATAACAAGTGTCTAGGCATAAATCCAATATCTCCTAATGTGTTCACGCCCACGTGCCCATTTGGACGAATGCTAACGTGGGTTACACTTCCGTGAAACAAAGACATTCTGAGCCAGGCCGCGGGTGGAACTTGCAACGCTCGACATACAAAGTACCTGATGACATTTGCATGACAAACTATGATTTCATGACTGTCTGATTTTTGTTCAGGGTCCGCACGGTGAAAATAGGTTTTAAAGGCTCGCTCTATACGATCGTAATCTTTCGCAACACTAAGACTCTGTCTTCTGGGAATCGGAACATAAGGCAAACCTTCACACAAATCATCGTCAAACTTCTTGGGGATATCTTTCGGAAGGTAATTCAAAATGATATTACAAGACTCAATGGCTCTTATCAACGTGGAATGCGTCACGTCCGAATAATTCAAACCCAGAGATTGCAGATACTTTCCAGTTTCATTGAGTTGTTTAATCCCAAGTTCTGTCAATTTCTTCTCGTCTTTTAGCTCTGCGTCGATCAAGTAGTTTCCATGTCTAATAAGATACAGATGTCTCGTAGCTTTCGTTTTTGCACCCGCTCTTCCGTCCCAGTTTTCGTCCCAATTTTCATCCCCTGCACGGAGATACTGATTCACTTGAGCGCCACTAGCGAACGTCGCGGTTCCAAGGATCCCGTATGTTAAATACCTCACATAACCCATTAAATCAACTCTGAAACGTTTCATTTTTGTTAGCAATGTTAGTTATTGTTATTGCAAATTACTACTAATTACGCTACACAAAGGGAAGACTTTCTGTTCTATTATAACATTTCACCAATTCGTAGATGCTCATGACCGACTAAATACCCAGACAAATATACCAGACATTTCGACCAATGTCATCTGTAAATGTTTTTTGAGTTATTTAGTCTAAATGGCTCCGTCTTCATAACCAAAATCTCAGTTTCAATTTGGCCGATCTTTTAAAAGAAATTTCGCGACACTCAAAAATCCAGGAACGAAGTGCTTAGCTGGACTTATGGTCGTTCTGCCATAAAATTATAATCATCTGCCCAGGGGCGGATCTGGGATTTTCTTTTTTTAGGCCGACCAAATTGATTTTCCGAGCTCTCCCAAAGCACTAAAAAGAACATGTTTTGCCCAAATTTTCTGCACCGCAAGCAAAATGTTGAAAAAACATGTTGAAGATTGAAGAACATGCCGGCAAAAGTTGAAGAACATTTTTAGGGTCTGTCACCAAAAATTGATATATCAAAATAGTACCAAAATAGGATCCTTTGGGCCAGCAGGGGGGACCCCGCCCCATAAATCCACCCCTGATCTAAAACATTTCGAAATTTCCGATTCGCCCCTGCATGGGCCAATTTCAAATTGAATTTAGAATCCGCCTCTGCATCTACCAAGCCACGATAGATGTAATTGGAAAAAAAAAACTGATCCAATTCATAGGAACTTATCTTCCTCCAATTAAACTCTTGCGCATTCTAAATTCAATCCACCGACCACTTCGCTAGGGGTCAGTACAAGTGCGGATTTGAGGGGTTGACGGACCCTAAAATTTTCTACAGGCGCCTATATATAATAACTGTGAGGGGAAGCGCACGCCGAAACAACACGTTTTTTCGGTCAAGGTTTTCCAAAAAAGTGCCTAAATACGCATTTCTTGGCATCTTTTGTCAAAATTTAAAAAAAGGTCGACAAAATACGCCCACCCCCCTCGAGACAATCCTAGATCCGCCCTTGGTCAGTATCTATCTTTTTCACAGATACACAGAATCTACTAGAGAACATAGAATTCGCCTCAAAGTCTAAAAAATGTGAGTTTAAATTTTCAAATTTCGTTAAATCTGCAAAAAAATATGAAAAAATCAATCCGGTAAAATATTAGGCTCTTCCCACCTATGATTTTTTTGAAATTCAATATGTGAAAGTCCATTTAAAAATATATTTTCATGTTATAAACTGCATCAAAACGTGTCATAGTGAACAAAATATGACATTTTTTACATGCAAAATGCAGTGTGAACAATTTTTGAGCAGCCTAATTTTGTAATTTTACCAAAATTAACTGGAAAAGAGCCAAATATTAATTTTCATTAAACAAGCAGACAAAAAACTAGACAACAAACTATTTGTCTGAAATGTTTTTTCGAAAATCAACACATTTTTTTGCAAAACTTATAAGTAATAGCAAGGCGAGCTTGCCGACAGAAAAAGAAACGAAGGCCTCCAACTCAAAAAAATTAAATGAAAATAATGCAACAACTAAAAATAGCAAAGTCTAAACAAAATTCTCTCGATTAAACCCAGTTCATATTGAAGAAAACAAACATGTCAAGAAAGCAATTGCCAGCGTTGAGCTAGCGTCTGAACCAATACTACCCTCCTGATAAACTTTCTTGTAAGACTAGCCTTCGCATAAGAAAAATTTTTTGCTCTTCGAAGCAATATGGTCAGGGGTGGATTTAGAGGAGTGGTGGGATTAAAGGACGCCCCTCCCCCCTTTCAGGGTAGTAACCCCTCGTCATTTAAAGGCCCCCTTAGTTATTATTTTATGACATCCAGGACGACAGACCCTAAAATTTTTGAAAGGCGCCTTTGGCGCCAATATACACTCATTTTAAAGGGGACCGAAAAAACTTGCAGCATAGAAACTTAAGCATGTTGCACCAAAATTTCCGATCAAATATAACAAAAAGAAAAAAAAATGTGGAAATTCAAAAACTTATCTCTGTTTTTTGAAAGCTAATTGATTGCAGCTCAATCAAATTATAAACCAGTTTTTCGCTTCATTAAAAGCGAAAATGAAAAACGCTGAAATTTTAGGGCAGTTTAATGAAGAAGAAAATTTGGCTATATCTAAATGTAAATCACATAAAAAACGTTTAGGTTAAATGTAACAGTACGATCAAAATAATTACAGAGGCGACGCTGCACTTTGCAAACACAAGTCATAAAACGCCAAGAAGTAGCTTTAAAAAGTTCTTAAAAAGAAAAAAATAATGCGTTTTGAAAATTAAGTGCCCTCTGCGAAAATCGAACTACTGGCCTCGAGAATCCAAGTCGACGCTCTACAAAACTGTGCTATTTTCTCGCTAAATCAAAAAAACACTAGCCACTGATAAAGCGGAGAACACATGCTATTGAACTACCAGAAAGATATTAAATTTTCTATGCAAATGCAACCACCAAAATGAGCATAATTTTATGCAAGTTGGATTGGAAAAGTGTGTACTCGTACATTGGCTAGCAACTTTTGCAAATGTATACACCGAGGCGAAGCTGAGCTTCGCACCACATGCGATAAAACAAATATAAAATTAAAAAGCATGATGGTTCACGGACTAGCAAAGATGACTTCGAACGACGTTACCGTTAAAAAAGAACTAGTGAGCAAAAAATATCATTTTTTTTTGGTTTTAATGATTTTTTTTTGAAGAAGTCCATGTGGAGTTGATTGTGAGCATTCAAAAAATTTTGCTTTATAGTCTCATTGCTCTAGTGGGGCCAGAGTTTTATCTCAAGCGGTAGCAAAGCCAAAACTACAAGAGCAGAAACCCGTCAGACAAAAAACGCAAAAGATTTGAAACCAGCAAAAACAATAGACAGGCAATCAAAAATTCTACACAGAGGCGATGCTCACTTCGCAAACACAAGCGAGAAAACGGCAAAAATTAGCTCTGAAAAGTGAAATAAGAAAGAACCAAATAATGAAAATAAAGACTAGGATAATGACTAGGATTCTCTGCGCCATAGTCGCTTGAAAAAAATACTAGTTGCGAATAAAGCAGCTACGGATGCTAGTAGATTGCCAATGCTTGGGGAGTGCCACTAAACGAGCTTCTTTATTTTAGCGACTTGACTCAAATCAGCGGCTTGGATTAAAAAAAAATTTCGAAGTATTAGACTAGGCTCCGATTTATAGTGGTAATAATTTATATTTATACCTCAAAGAGTTGCGCAAATGTTATAAAATTTCCAATCGCTAATAAAACGCTCTAGGAGGACTTATCTTAATTCCTAGAAAACAGTTCCCATCGTTAATGCATATATCAAACAAGACTGGATCAAATATTGTTTCTAAATGCATCAAATATGTAACAGTGTTATACTCAGATCTAAAGCGCGAATTTCCAGTCTCACTCAAAAGCCCCATGTTCATTGGCTAAGTTGAACGCAAGATCTTTTGAGGTCTATTAGTGGTTTTTGTCAAGTCATATATATTTCCTTGGTGGGCCAGTTAATTTCAAGTTAATGAGAAGTTCATTCCAAATCCGCAATTTTCCCGTCTTTTGGAGGTAACATTTCTTCAGGAACATATCTTTCATGAGGTGCTGCTTTATACTTCAATTGGAACCAAACTCCGCACACACATCTTTTAGGTTCACCCTTGTACAGCCACATGTAACTAATGAAATTCTCCGAGACAGTGCAAGAACAACCAATAATTCTGCGATCATAGCTAGAGCACACCTCAATCGGTTTATCTTTGCTTAGACCTGTTCCTTCCGAATAATCATTCATGTAGTGTGCTTCCCTATCAAAAGGGTCAAATTCTCCCGCTTTAAACGCTTCCAGTTGTACTCTTTCTTTTCCAGTGGCAGCTTCATCTCGAGTTGGAACTCCACCTTTGTAGACCGACATAGCTGCTCTGCTATTCAAAGATACAAGTGGGAAACTCGACCTTCGGGCAACTCCACCTAGGATTCTGAGGGCCATTATTACCTGAAATTGGTTGACTTATAAAAATGAGCAAAGAATGAAGGTTCAACACAGAGGCGAAGCGGAGCTTCGCACTATTTGCGATACAAAACAATCATAACAGAGGCGACGCTGGGCTTCGCACCACTTGCTCTACTACAAGTATAAGATTAAAACAGCACGACACTCAAGACCTATCAAAGACTTCGAACATTGAAATTGTTTAACAATTAGAAAAACAAAAAAGCAAATCAGGTTGTTTTATGTGTAAATATATTAAAAATTCTTAGTTCCAAGCGGCATTGAATTTGAGCATTCGGTAATTTAAATTTGGGGCCAAAAAAATTGAGATCTCATAAAAAAAAGTTAGCCTAATTGTTCAGATAAAGTTATTATATAGACGTTAAACAAATTTACTTCCTGTGTATTTTCAGACGTATGAGTTAGGGACAAAATTAATTAATGAGAAAGTCCCGTTATTCGTTTTTCCCGTCGTTTCTAGCTTTGATTGGTGAAGTAAACACATTCCTTATATATTTTTCTTATATTCCTTACTTTTTTATTAACCAATTTAATTTTCTAGCAAACAGACGGTTCCTTTTGAAGCTGTAGTGTTATTTTCTGATTAGAATCGCCAAAATTGACCTCAAAAATTTAAACGACGAACTAAAAACGAACTTTAAAAGGACGCGATTGAAAACTATCTACTTTAAAATACATATATCGAAAATTTGATTGCATCAATGAAAGACAAGGAGAAAGATAAAGCAAGTTCGATCGGGAATTTCTTAAAAAATAGTTGCAATTCAAAAAATCCAGAAAGTCTGTTAAAAGCGAAGATATGAACTATGGAACCAATCACATAAAACAAAAACAAATGAACGAGCGAAACCAAGAAAAAGCGATTAACAAAGAATTCAGCAACCAAGATTATGAAAAACCAGAGAACCTTTTATTCATAACAAGATAACAATATTGATTCATACCAAGAGATGGATCTTAAGGAGGGCTTTTCGTTTACGTTTAAATTGTGAATTGAACGACACGTTTTCGCCTATTGTTAGTACATCTTCAGATTTAAAAATCTAAGTAATGTCAACAGAATGATAAAAAATCATAAAAAGTGTCAAACACATGATTCAAAAAAATAATTTTTCAAATTGTTATATAACATCTATTATGCAAACAAGTTAAAATATCCCGCCAAACTTTTTCAATTGTTTTTCCCCCAACTTCTTAATTTTAAACTTTCGTTATGAAATTTATTGTTACGCTTTTAAGTCATTTCCTTTAATTTATTTGTTGTTTCAGCCTAAATGTTTCAATTGTGGAACTTAGCTTTAATGTCAGTTCACTGCTTCTAAAATCGTCGTGTTGAGTCCTAGATTCTGCTCACTAACATGCAGCGCTTCAACATCTTTAATAACTTGATATTGTGTGACATTCGACCAGAATGTGGAAAATGCAATCTCTGCGGAATTCGAATTTTTAGCAGCGAGCCTTCCGGATTGGTAATTGTTGAGAACTAGGAGCGTTATTGGAACGATTGGCCAAACGGTGAGGGCTGGAATATTCTGGTATTTTAAAATTTCAAAAATTCGAATTATGACGTCATATTTCTGAGAAACGTCAGAAAAGGCCATTTTGGCTAAAACAAGAAAGAGAGACAGAACAACATTAGCTGCGCTAACAACAACTACGAAATCGAGATTGGAAAACGACAACGAGTTACAGAGTAACAGAGAACACTCCGAGTTGCAACTATTGTGCCGCTACAATAGTTGCAAGGCCGTTGCGAACAACGGTGAAGGGTGAAAGACGGCCTTCCGGATTAAGAAGAAATCAGGATTAACAAGCTTGATCCAGCAGATTTGTCAATCCGGAGGGGTAAAGGAACTGAAACTTTTATCCTGTTACATAAACTTTTAGCTTCCTGTCATGTCCTGACTTGAATTTAATTAACATCTAGATTCATTTTGATAAGGATGAGAAGCTAGGAGTTGGGGGAAAGGGTTGATCCATCTTCGATGGAGATGATGATTTTTATCTACTGAACAAAAACAATAGTAATATAATGAATAGTAGTAGCCCTGTTTTTAGGAGTGACCTCGTGGTCTGGGGATACTGAGACCCAGCCATGAGCTCACTATTTCTGCATGTAATCTAGTTAACTTGAGTGTTTTGACCGAAGCCGAAAGCAGTAACGTTTTTGTCGACCCGATGTTAGAAAGACCACCGAAAAGTACTGGCTTGGTAGAGACGGTGAAAAGCATGCAAAGCTCTGTTTAGACGTTAGCCAGTCGTCTTAAGACCTAGTTTTGTCTTCCGTCGATATGTATCTTCCGGGCGAATGTTACATAGATGTTTTTATGGCGCTCCTGGGTGTTATTCTTTTTAACATCATGACCGGCGGAACCGTTAACGAGCACTCCGCGCCGAGTGGATGCTCACATTAACGCCCTTAATAGGCCTAAACCGCCGGGGCGGAAGGGTAGTTCGGAACGCGGAAATCTTCCGGATTACCGTGAATAGCTTTTTAACTTAGTTAAGACCGAAAATTCACGAACCAGGAAGGGTGGGGGGATTCGCGGTCCCGTCATCTCCTGAAAGGTTTGTGACCAAAAACACTTAAGGATATATATAAAACCAAACAAAAAGTAGTATAGTACCCAAGAAAAACAAAAAACATAAAAAAAATATACGAAAAAAAAGTATACCAAGATGTGATCCGACCCCCCCGTTTGTTGTTGATAGATATATTGTTGTTGCAAGCATTTATATCAGTCAGGATTGTTACGATCAGTTTGTAGCCCGTTTGTGAGGCTTGTACTGTAGGGTTATTTGAGCATTTAAGCACGTTAATGATAAATTGCGCTCAATCCGGAAGGGTCAGCTGATTTGCGCTCAATTCGGAAGGGTCTTGGGAGAAGAGTGATCCGGCAAGCAGTACAGGGAGCAACAAGAAGGCGCTCAACGACAACAACAATCGACTTTTGGGTATCGTTAACAAGTTTTGTATCCCTTTTGGTACAAAAAGTAAGATAGTAATCTGTGGGGGGGCTCGACAGTGCTGCACTGTAGTGACCCTTCACCGAACTGCGAATATCCGAGTTAAGCACCTTAATTCGGATATTAAACAAACCCGGAGGGGTATAGTATTACTAATATTATTACTTATATAGCCTATATTAATAGTCTTATATCGTTTTTCAGTCAAAAACAACGAAAACAGACCGGTTTTTAGGGTCAAAATAGCGATATTTTGATCCCCCCACAAGTCGCGATTTTTGAAATATCGATATTTTTTGGAACGGAAAAAAGCGCTAAGTTAGTGTGTTACATCGTAACTGCACTACCATAACAGAGAGAACCGGTTAAGTTTAGTTCGAAAGTGGTTGGAACTATTTTGGTACCGAGAACCGAAATTTGGTGATTTTTGAGAAAACGAAACACTATAAATTTAGAAAATTTTTTGAAATTTTTGAGTTACAACAGTAAAAATAGTTGTTCGGACAACGTCCACTAGTGAATCTACAAGTTTTAAAACCCGCTACCCGAAAGCCTTCCGGGTTGCAGAGAAATCGAACTTAACGTGTTTGATTTGGTGGATTCATCAATCCGGAGGGGTACAGGTAGCATAGTTTTTCGCAAATTTTTTCAGCAAAAGCGTTTTAGATCGGGTCTTTTGCATTGAACTAGAAGAATATAGGCCTTTTGAGCTCGGATCAATAAATTTTAGGTCGAAAGGACCAGATTTGCGGAAAAAGTTAGGCGGAACCTATAAGAGAGAAAAATTTTTGAGTTTAGAAAAAAGACGTTTTGGTTAATAACTTTGGAACTACTGGGCATATTGAGTTGATCTTGGTACCAATAGATCAGAACTTAGCTGAGCTTACTGATAGGGACAAAAGTTTTTCGGAAAAGTAAGCGTGAATTTTTTTTGAGATTGTTTTTAGCAAATTCCTCAATTTGGAAGGGTACACCCTTCACGTTTTACAAAAATTTTTTAGAAAAGCCCTTATACCCCTACCAAAAAGTAATAAAGGTTGAATAAAGTAACTTTAGGCTGTTCTAGACGAAAAGGGAAGGCCAAAGGCACAGCAAAAGCTTAAGCGAGCCGAAGTTAGGCGAGCGATAAGACCCTTCACCGTTAGTGTGAATTGTCAAATAAGAGGCTTAACTTCAATCCGGAAGGGTCTAGGAAAGTAGTGCATACCCTTCCTAGTTAATTGAAAGAGCAAAATTGCATCGGAGAACGTATCCGGAGGGGTATAGGTTGAAAGAAGGAAATCTCCGAAAAGCTACTTTTCCCAATCCGGAGGGGTCAAATTTTTTAAAAGTTAGGAGGGGTCCGAATCCGGAGGGGTCTTATAGTTGCTAATTCGGAGGGGTCCAAATCCGGAGGGGTCTTATATTAACTAACTCAGAGGGGTCCCAATCAGGAGGGGTCTAGATTCTGCCAGTCCGGAAGGGTCCTATTTGTGCCAACCCGGAGGGGTATTATTTTATTAAAGGACTTAGGTAGGCGAAAGAAAGACTAAAGTGAGAGGTATTAAGGTTATTAGCACACAGGCTAGGGATCAGTGACTGCACTGGTAACTTGCCTTTCAATAAGAACCAGACCAAAACAAAACAGGTCCGAACTCGGATATTCGCGACACTAAATCTAAATTAAAAAGAGCGTGATTCATTGGTGTGGATTGTAACATAATACGTTTTTGGGAAAAGTGACTGCCCTGAGGATTTTAGTAGGTCTAGCTCGGGCAGTCCGAAGGCAGATAGGTAACATAGTACTCGGTGGGTGCAATAGACGCCCACTTGAGAAAATTACTGCCTTCAAAATTTTGTCTGTTTGGTGCAGCACCGAGCAGGGAAAGCTCTTTCTTTAAAAGACAGGTTCGACTATTGTACTGCGACCGACTAAGAGTACATTAAACATATGTTTTTTTTTCATAGAAGTATTCATAATTGACATTAAATATATATATTTTGTTTTTGATTTTAAATCAACATAAACTGTGCTTGATTGGGTAGTGAGTACACTATCTTTTAAATTGACTGATAACATCATATTGTGCTAGTTTTCAAATCTTACGACCGATAATCGGTTAGTGTGAATAAATTTTATACAAACTGTACTCTGATAACATACAGGGATTCGTGGTCACTATTTAATAGAATCTTGTGAAAATTATTGTGTTGTGTCATTATTATTGTTAATAAAACTATAAGGTCTCTAGCAATCGAGTTAAGTATAGGCATTAATAAGTGACATATAGAGAATGAGTCTAGACAAGTCAAGGATACCAAAACGAGGTAATAGATCAAGGAAATTCATACCTGAAAAGCAAAGAAAAACGATGACCGATCCTTTTGTGGATTGGATCAAGCGATCCCGGTCCGATAAAGGGGAGACGGTTTCAGGCAGAATGGTTGAAACGAGAAGTCAGAAGACCTCAGAAGATCGGAAAGAACTGTTAGAAGTGGAGGTCAATACGTACCATACCATGAACGACAACCAGGAAGTAAATGGACTGGAAGGGAGAGGCAGAAGGCTGGCGAGTGAATCTACTCCGGTAGAACAAGGCCATGATTTTGCCACTTCCACCGGGACATTGGATCGAGAGGAGATGTCGGAACTGTCCGACATCTCGACTGAAATAGCGACAACTAGAAGATCTCCGACAGACAACACTATGCTGGCAGGCGGAACTGGGAAACAAACAACGTCATCATCATTCTCAGAAAGAATGAAGAACACCTTCGGAAACATCTTTCCATTCAGCATGGGAGGAGGAGCAGGAAACGACGGTGAATCCCAGGAGGAAGAGGATGAAGAGGAGCAAGGGGACTTTGGATCTCAAGTCAGTCTCAATAGTTCGATCCAGGAGAGTGAGGCACACGTCGGAAGAGAGACTGGAACCATGGATAAATTTGGTGTAGTGACAACGATAAGTAAGGAGGCAAACACACCGGGCCAGTCAAAGGACTTCGCGATTAGGACAAGTTCGGAGCCACAACCTGAAGAGAATAGAACCAGAGGGCTCGGCAATGCGTTAGCGGATCCTGAAGTAGATAATGAAAAGACGTCGAAGCAGAGAGTTAAGGCCCGGATCTCGACCAGCACGAAGCTACCTGGGACCGACAGGGTTACACCACCACTAGTGACGCCACTCGTGGATAACGGGGCAGCACTAGAGGAAGCCTTAAACAACATAGTGGACAGTTTAGGAGAACAAAACGAGCAGATGTCAATAAGGATGAGTGAACTAGAAAGGGCAGTCCACATTGAAAGAGAGAGTCTGCGGGAAGAAATAAACCGCAACAGACAAGAAGTTGGCAGGAGCGAAAAACGCTTGAAGGAAAGAACGGACGAACATATGGCGAGGAACTTGTCGCGAATGACAAGAGAGGCGGAACAGCGAGAGTTACGCTTAAGAGACGACACGGAGAAGTTAAGAATTCAACAAGAGCAGTCTCTTGGGACTCTTGACACAAAGATAGACGCGATGATGGACAGGCGAACTCAGGCTATCATGGATAGGTTGGACGGGCTACTAAGCAGCAAGAGTGGACCAAAAGAAGGAGAACCGAACTCGGGAGGTCCCAGCAAGGAACCGAGGGTGAACTTCAATGAACATCAAAAGAGGAAGACGTATGGAGAGGCAGGGGCAGTTCATCAGGCTATGCCACAAGGGGTAATGGAACATGGGGCCCGAACAGTAGAGCAAGTTCAACGGGGAACAGACAAACCTCTAACGAACGACCAACGCAAGGCACACATGCGACTGGGAGAAGTGATTCCGGCAACAGGGGGCATGCAAGCCCGAAGAGGAGTCATGTGGGCCAAGCGGGAAACACTCACGGTGATTCGGATTGCAGGGATGCACCGCACACAGAGCCTTCGACGAGGTGTGAGGACACTCAAGCAGGACACTCAGGGGATGCTACGGCAATGGCCACAGCATTTGAACCCCTAAACAGGTCTTTGGAGACATTCCTGACAAGGTTATCAAGAACCAATGAACGCAGTGAGAAGTCCAGAAGAGTCTTTAAGAAACCAAGATGCTACAAAGACGAATCTGATGGCTGTATTGATACCTGGATAGAGGTAATGAAGCTGCATTTCGAGGAACAGGACTTGTCGGAGAGACAGGAATGCAGTGCGCTCACCAGCAATTTAGAAGGGACAGCCCTGAACTGTGTCATGGCCAAGAAGCAATATCAACGTGACACTGCTGAGAAAATCTTCGAAATCTTGTTAAACCGTTTTGGATCAGGGGTGCAGGGGCACCAGGCGATGATGCGCTTCGAGAAACGGAGGCAACGAGAAAATGAAACGATAGACAAGTTTCTCGATGATTTGGAAATGCTGAGGAGACGCAGCCAACCGGACGAGTCAAACCGAAGGATGAACTTGGCCGTAGCCTCGAAATTTATCGATGGTGTGAAGAATGATGAACTTCGTACGATGCTAGCAACGCATTACACACCACTATCAACCAATGCGCCAACACCGGAGGAGTTGAGGCTCAAATCAAAAGAGTATCTTTTGTTGAAACCTCCTTCGAGATCTGGATATTACAAGAACAATTATGGCAATTTTAACAACGGACCAGCTAACCAAGGGAACAATTGGTACAAACCGAGGGATGATATGGACAGGAGACGCTCTTGTGCTAATTGCAGTTCAACGGACCAACATGTGTCAGCATGCCCAGCTTACAAACAAGGCATGAAAGCAATAGGCTTTAGCCTCGAGGACGAAGATGCGTCAGAGTTGGACCATGAGGATTTCATGAGAGGAGTAATTGCGAAATTCGGCCCGAGGTGTTTCTTTTGCAACTTGGAAGGTCATTTTAAATCAGATTTCCGCAATTCTGGGATGCAGTGGCAGACATTAAGCATCCAAGACATGAAGAAGCTTTGTCAGGAGTGAAAGCCAGCAAGGCTCGACTTTTGAGAGAAGCAGAGGCACGCAGAAACGATAAACCTCAAGAGCTGGCGGCAAAGAAAATGCAAGCGGTAACAGAGGAGGCACGTGAGCCGGAACCAGCAACTGCGGCTCACGACTTCGAGATCGATTATAAGGCAGCCGCGAGGGATGCTCTAAATAGAGTGCAGCAGGAACTAGTAATGTAAGAGATCGAACAAAAAGTGAAACTTGAACTGGAGAATGAAAAACTTCAGGAGCAACTGAATACCTTCGAAGCAACGGAGTTCGAGGAAACTAAAGCACCAAGCAGTTTGAGCATGAAGCTTAATGTGATCTCCGGTCAGAGGTTTGGCATGGTGCCGCAAGGAAGCAAGATACAGTCGATAATCTCAGTGGCTGGACATCAGGTGATCAGAAATCTGACTGAACCATCCGAGTTCACTTTGATGCATTTGGACACATATGCAGATTATCTGAGGCAGGTGGAGCCACGCACCGAGTCGAGAGCTGTGCGAGCACTACTAACGACGGGTGGCCCTCGCATGAAGAAACTTCATGGACGCTACCTAGAGGTCTATGGGCCGTATCAAGTAATGCTGAACGTGGATGGAATCAGTATCTACACCAGGACTTATGTAACAACAGATGATGACCAAATGGGGCAGATCTATTTGGGAGAAGAGGAACTCAAGGTCCGCAGGATAGGCCATGACGCCATGATGGAACAAGACGCAGTACACATTGGGTATGAAGCAGATGTGACCGCACATCTGCTCGACACCAACGGAACAAAACTCGGAGTCACAGGGCTTCTGGACACAGGAGCGGTAGTGAGTGTGATGCCGATAAAAACTTGGGAAAGAATGGGCTTCACGCGGGAAGATCTAATTCCAACGAATCTCCGACTGGCCGCCGCCAATCGAAGAGCTATCTACGTGGCCGGAAGAACACCAATAACGGCCCTCCACATGGGAGGACGGGATCTTTGGATGAGCTTCCTGGTGGTAGAGAATCTGGACGACGCGGACCAGTTCATCTTGGGCCGGGATTTTGTCAGGAATTTTGACGTGATGATTGACTTGAACAACGGTCTGATACGGATTAGAAACCCGGACCAAAAGTATGTTAAGAGACCAATTATTAGGATGATAACAGACGAAAACAAGGTACCAATTTTTTTGGATAGAAAAGTAAAATTACAACCAGGACAAGCTGTGGTAGCAATTTTTAGAATGATAAATTTGAATTCGTTAAGTGATAGTCAGCAGGTTTGCTTAGTACCGAATCCAAATAGTCAGAGTTCGGTGATTTTAGGCCGGAGCTTCTCGGTAACTCGAAACGGACTGTGTGTCAGTGTGTTGTTGAACACACTGGACACCACGGTTTCAATCCAGCGTGGAAAGAAGCTTGGCTACGCTTTGCCAATGAGGACCGACTATGAGGAGACACAAAACTTGAAGAGATATAGTGTGAAAGACTGTCCTTAGCATGCCAATAAAGATAAAATTTTAAAGAGGATAAATGAATTAAAATCTATTCATAAATTGTTTTCAATGAAATCCGAAACGGACGACGGCTTATCAAGCTGCTCGAGTTTTCCGGAACGCCCCTCGTCATACAAACTAGAATCTGACAAACCGGTTTTGCCAGAGATAGAACATTTAAAAGGGAAAATAGGTGAGGGAGATTTCGAAAAATTGCGGGACCTCCTAAATCGGAACGCAGATGTATTTTCAAAACATAAGGCGGATATCGGTTGCTGTAATTTCGTCGAACACGAAATCGAAATAGATCAGGGCGCCGTTCCCCATAAGGAAGGCGCAAGGCGAATGACGCCACACAAATCGGAAGCGTGCCGAGCGGAAATAGAAATGTTGCTTGAATACGACATGATAGAACCTTCGAAATTGCCATGGGCTTGCGGAGTAGTAATGGCGAAAAAGAAAGGGGGGCAGCTTAGATTTTGTTGCGACTTTCGTTACTTGAACGCGGTAACGATAAAAGATGCGTACCCGATACCGCGAATAGACGAGAGCCTATCTAAGCTTGGTGATGCCAAGTTCTTCACCACATTGGACTTAGGTTCTGCCTTCTGGCAGGTCCCTCTGCGAAAGAAGGACAGAGAGAAGACCGGATTCGCGTGCGAGTTGGGATTGTACCAGTGGAAGAGGATGCCCTTCGGCTGGTGCAATGCAACGGCCACTTTTCAAAGACTGATGGCTCAGGCTTTGACGAGAGTAACCAAGAAGTACGGGAATCTCGTGATGTGTTACGTGGATGACGTAGTCAAAGCGACACCGACCCTGGAAGACCACATTGATAGGCTCGATGAGGTCTTTGGATGCATGAAAAGAGCAGGATTAAAGTGCAAACCATCGAAATGTGAAATCCTTAGGGACTCGATTAAGTACCTAGGAAGAATGGTGGATAGGCATGGTGTGAGGCCGGACCCGGAAACAGTGGAAGCAGTGTTGACATGGAAAGCTCCCAGAACGGACACACAGCTCCTGAGCTTCCTAGGGTTTGCCAATTACTACCGAGAATTCATAAAAGGATTTGCGGACAAGGTGTACCCGATGCAGAAGTTGATGCGCAACAAAGGGAAAAAGTTCGAATGGAACGATGAGGCACAGGTTGCTTCCGAGAACATAAAGCGGGAACTGTGCGAAGCGCCAGTGCTGGGCATGCCTACAGAAAAGGGCATGTATGTTCTCGACACAGACGCATCGGTGGTGGCCATCTCAGGAATCTTGCATCAAGAGCAAGAATGGAACGGAAGAACAGTTCTCCGTCCCATTGCATACGGCAGCAAGGTCTTGAGTGACACAGAGATTAAATATGGCGCACCAAAAGCAGAAATGTTTGCAGTAGTCACCTTCGTGGAAAAGTACCGTGCATACTTGGGGAGCGCTCCCTTCAAGTTACGCGTGGACAACAGAGCGTTATCCTGGTTGAAGACCTACTCGATGGATCAGAGTTATATTGGTAGATGGATAGTAAGACTGGATGGCTACCATATGATAATCGAACATAGGATGCGTGATAAACACCAGAATGCTGACAGCCTCAGCAAGAAAACTGAGTTCTATGAAAGATTGGAGCAGAAGCAGGCCAATCAGGCGGAAATAAAGGAGGGATTCTCGTTTCTGGACAAAGAAACTTATGAAGCGCTTCCCTTAACGAGATGGTTGGATAAATCTGGACATCCAATTCCAGGGCACCCTGAGTTACCTGTAGAGAAAGCAGCCGAGATAAAGATCCTGTCCAAAGAGGACCCGGTTCCCTTGGATTTGTTGCTGCGCTCGAACCTGGTCCAGCAAGAACTCTCTCGCATGAATATAAACAGCCTCTCATTATTGGATAAAACGGTGCAAGTCACACCACAAGTGATGCGGATGCTGGGTGGATTGTTAGAAAGAGAAGTGACCAGAGATGACCCCGAGTGGACAGCAGCAGTGGCATCGCTAACAGTGAGTGAGAAGGTGAAGATCATGCCGTCCAGACGACAACACGAAGAGAACGAAAGGGATTGTAGGACAATAGTTCAGCAACTAGTATCCTCAATACCCCAAGAGATTTTAACCAGTACTTCTTACGGACAGAAAGAACAGGGGAGCAGCAAGCGAAAGAAAACCGTCACCTTTGTAGACAGGGATAAAGAGGGTGAAGAGGTAGAACAAAATCTGCTGCAAGACTATTTGTCCGGGGAGAAGGATGATGAGAAGAACCAGCGATCACAAGATCAACACCCGGGACGAGAAAATTTGTCCGGGGAGTCTGAGATAAACGAGAAAATTCCTGATGAGAAACAGGACCTAGAGAACAAGGTTTTGTCCGGGGAGTTCAGATGGATGCGAAGAAAGCACAGACATGATCTGGAGGAGAGTGCAGTCTCCAGCACAACCTCTTCGACGGATGATAATTCAGGAAGCTCAGGAATGGACACCTATTCAGACAGGAATTCGAGCTCGGGATCAGAACTGTCAGAACTGGCAATACACACGCTACTAGTGGAAACTCGGACAAGGGACCTGGAGCGAGAGGTGTACCAGGATCCTGACAGTGATCGCTACCTAATACCAAGCGAAAGAGTCTTTGACAACCCAGCGGATGACTTAGAAACGATAGCGGTATCGAAACGTTCGATAAGCCTGTTGCCGCAGAAAGAGGTAGTCAGGACTGATCTTCAGCCGTTTGAACAAGAGACACAACCGTTGGCGAAGATTTGGTGCGTTAAGATGGAAGAAGACACACATCAGCCCAACGAGCTGAATAGTCAGATGAGGGTCATGAAGACATACTTGAAGGCGAGATACAGACTCTCGGACCTTCTAAGAGCGCAGAGAAATGATCGCATGACAAGCAACCTGAAAAGGTGGATCGAAAATGGTTCTCCGGATAAAAGGGACCTCGAGGAGGACAGTTATCGCATCCTGAGACAATACTTCATGCAGAAGGAAGGGAGGTTATATTTGAACAAGGACGGGATCGTGGCTTGCAAAAGAAGAGAGGAAGACAGAGTCCTATACAATTATAACGCGATAGTGTTACCGCAACTCTATCAGACAGAACTATTATTCAGGTCACATGATCAGATGGGCCATCAGGGGATCGACAAAGTATATCAGAGGATCCTGAAGCGCTTTGAGTGGCCTGGGATGAAAAAGGCATGCGAGAAACGGGTAACAGCATGTCTGTCATGCCAACAGGTCAAGGATCCAAGGAAGTTGCGATTTCCTTTACAATCGATCGAGTCGTCTGAATTCAACGAGGTGGTGCAAATAGATCACCAAAAGATATGCATGACAGAAAATGGTTATAATCAGGTGCTGGTCATGATAGATCATTTCACGAAGTATGCAGAGGCCGTGCCCTGCATAACTGCCTCGGCGGAAGAGACATGCGACCACCTGATCAATACGTGGATAGCAAGACATGGTTGTCCGATGACGTTTCAATCGGATAATGGAACAGCTTTCGTAGGAGAGCTTACGAAAGAGCTTATGAGACGCTCACAGGTCGCTCAGGCTCACTCCACGACATACCACCCTTAGACGAATGGCTTAGTGGAAAGACGTTACAGGACGTTAGTGTCGATGCTGAGAGTATATCGTTCCAGGTACATGACCGATTGGGACAGATACCTTCCACAGGTGATGAGAGCATATAATAGCACGCAACACTCCACCACTGGAGTCAGTCCACACATGATGCTAACTGGACACGAAAAGTCTTTACCCTTAACCTTCTTCTACCCAGAATATGAGGGAAAAAAAACGTCCCCACAGGTCTACGTGAGGGATGTGATCAGACGCCAACAGGAGTTGAACGATTTGTGTAGACGAAATACTCAGCAGGCACAGGCAAGGCAGAGGAAAAGATTCGACAAGAAAGCAGCTGGTGCAAAGGCTTACTCGGTGGGAGACTACGTATGGGTATTCCAGAACGTTATACCACCGAAAGGGACAAAAAAGCTCCTAAAAAATGGAGGGGACCCTTCATGATTACAGAGGTGCATCAAGAGGGACGCTTTTATAGACTGAGTACTGGCCGAGCCGCCCACTACGAGAATATAAAGCCACACAATCCATCGACAGAAGACTGGTGTATACCTGCAGACATGGAAGAAGGGGATTATCTGATGATGGATCCTGCTTGTGAGGTCAATGAAAAAGGCACCAGGGAGAAGAACGATGGAAACGAAGTCGTAGAGGAAGGTACGGATACACCGCTGGACCTGGATCCAAACGAACAGATCGAAGCGGACGATGAAACCTTACCCTACGCAGAGGAAGATTGGCAGGATCCCGAACAGATAGAGGTTCCCAAGAACTTGGAACCGGATCTTCCGTTCACAATACAGACTCGTCAGAAGGACGGGATGAGACCAAGAAAGAAATACAATCCTTACGGTGACGACTTTGTAGTGGATAGGATAGATCTAAAGAAGATAGTGGAGGAAGTAGTGGGTCTAGAGAAAATAACTGTGTCACAAGACATTGACATAGTCGATGATCACGACGATGAGTGGGTTGACGACTGGTCGAAACCCGAGGCAGAATTCGACGACGAGCAACAGCAGTCATATGAACAAGACTTGACGAACCTGCGTGTCTTAGAGTGGCTGAATGAAACGACCTCGGATCCAGAGGAGACCAGCGTCACGATTCAAGACGTAGATCGTGAAAGCATAAAATACATCAAGACCGAACGAGATGATCCTTCCTGGGCTGCCCAGGAAGGACGACTACTCATTCCAGCTTCTAACCTTGACTTGATACCCGGTATGCGATCGACGGGGACGTCGATGGATGTTTTTGTCCGGGGAGTGGGGGTAGGACTTACCCACACTGAAAACTTGGTAATAAAAAAATTAAGAAGAACAAGAGAAACAGGAGACTTAGAAGCAGAATCAGGCGAAGAGCCTAAGAAACCTGACATAGGCAGGGTAGTTGAGTCATATTTTAACTTACCAAATGAATATTCAAGTAACATAATACTAACAGACAGTGATTTCATACTCACAAACAGAACATGTGCGATAGCAATCACCGCAGACATGAGTTTTAGGACAGCGTTAGCGGCAGATTTTAAGAGAGAATACAAAAACATGGAATTCCTTTGGAAGCAAAGACCAGGGATAGGGGGCGTGGCAGCCTTACCTCCGGCGACGTCGCAGATACCGGGAAAATACTTGTGCTTCTTGGTAACGAGGGCGACGGAGAAGCAGCACGTGGACCCGGAGAACCTAGTCTTGTCTTTGACGAGGCTGAGGGACTTCCTTGTCGAAATGGACGTGAAGGAGCTCTCGCTTCCAGTGTACGATCCAAACAGAGGAAGACTGCATCCTCGGGAATTGTACGCGCTTGTACACGTGATATTCTCTGATACGAACATACAAGTATATCTACATAAGAAATATTACTTAAGTATAGGCTTGTCGAAATGGACGTGAAGGAGCTCTCGCTTCCAGTGTACGATCCAAACAGAGGAAGACTGCATCCTCGGGAATTGTACGCGCTTGTACACGTGATATTCTCTGATACGAACATACAAGTATATCTACATAAGAAATATTACTTAAGTATAGGCTTGTCGAAATGGACGTGAAGGAGCTCTCGCTTCCAGTGTACGATCCAAACAGAGGAAGACTGCATCCTCGGGAATTGTACGCGCTTGTACACGTGATATTCTCTGATACGAACATACAAGTATATCTATATAAGAAATATTACTTAAGTATAGAGTGATGTGCGAGAGAGTGTTAGGCCAAAGACTAAGTTGTATGTAATATTTGATATGTGTGTTATGTTATGTTATGTTATGTGTTAGGTTATTAAGATCATGGGTAAGTAGGGGTTAGTGACCATGAACAACTAAATGATGATCTTGGGAATAGATCCAAAGTTTGGACTGTCCAATCTTAGGTCGAATTCCAAAATTTTAGAAACCAATTGATTTTAATAAATTTTAGGATAAATATCTTTTTATCTGAACTGTTTTTAAGCAAATTTTAACGATATATGTTAAGGTGAAACAGACAAGTGTGATATTTGTGACTTCTTTTCTAGATCCTGATTGATCATTTAATAACTCACTTGAGTCAAATATCGAATCTAATCAAATCAAACTTGAAAGAATAGAATGGACAACTTCAACTTGGATGAATTGATGGACCTGGCAGAGGCATATGTAGGACCGATGATATATGCGATCTATCGTCGGCTGATCGATCGAGACTTCGCTCTGGAGGACCCAGAGGTAGTCATGTTGCTGACCGCCCTGATCAACATCTTGGGGCACGACAACCGTGGGGACCGCCCCACGGAAGTCCTGTTGATGGCAGCATATGGAGAAAGAGGAGTACTAGACCGCCCGAACATGAGAGTGATGAGGTGGAGAAACGGGGCTCTCTCAGGGAGTGACTTGGCGAATGAGCCTGGATTGGGAAGTTCTAGGACTTAGCAACCAGGTGAGATGCCAATGCCCTCCAAGCCCAA
Source organism: Symsagittifera roscoffensis (assembly GCF_963678635.1). NCBI lineage: Eukaryota > Metazoa > Xenacoelomorpha > Acoela > Convolutidae > Symsagittifera > Symsagittifera roscoffensis. Next base: position 4,425,750 of record NC_087063.1, on the reverse strand, counting down.
ACCTGGGCTGACGAGAATGCATCGGGAGATGAACAGCGAGGCGACCTCGTCTGGTTCACCACTGAGAGCAGCTGTACCACCAAAAAGGGCGAAAGTAGCACAGAAGGTTCAGACGAACCAAACCATGCAAGATCTGGATGAGATGAACGATGAGCTGAAAAGTACAAAGAAAGAGCTGGACGAGATGACCAGAAGCATGCTCCAGATGGAGGAAGATCGGGACATGTGGAGAAAGTTGATTGAAGACTGCAACAAAAAGCAGGGTCAAGAGATTGAGCGCTTGAGGCAGGAATACAAAGAGCGATCGGAGCAGGTGGCGTTAACAACGGCCGTGGAGAAAGTGATACCTGCAAGGGATATTCCTCGTGGGCAGTCCCCGATGGAGCTCTTGACGCCTCGAGAAATGAGTCAAACAACGGAGACACGGCTCCCAGCAGAGACAAATCGAGTAACGATCCCGGATCCTAGCGACACCTTGGGTGATCTCGTCGTAGAACAGACAGTGAGGAAACTGATAGAGACAGCTGGACGACTGGTCGCTAACAAGTATGCGCCAGATCCCGGGTTGACTGCACCCTATGGAACGATTGACGATACGGGCAGAGTACAACTCTCCCAGACCGTGATCAGACAAGGGATAAGTAACGTGACACCACTCATGGGGAGCTCGAGAATCCCAGAGAGGAAAGTACGAAAGATGCCAGCGAAGAAAGTGTCTCGCATAATAGACGTGCAGAAGAATAATCAATTGAAATATAATTTCACAGGAGTTCCGGAGACAGATCCGAGGGCCTGCTTCAATCGAGCTACCTGGAGCCCAGCTGTGAACCTGCAGCAACCACCACTCGGGACATCTCATCTGATACTGGGAGACAGCTTGGTCAGAGTGCTGTCAAATTTGAGGACCTCGTGGGTCACCACGGTGATGGCCTTTGGAGGAGCGACGATAGCCCAATTATATCGAATGGTGGAACTGATGAATCCAGGGAGGATCCCCAATGTGATGATCTTAGTTGGGACGAATGACATCTCCAGAGGTTCAGATGAGCAGGAAGCACTATGGGAGTCAATGATGGTGTGTTTGTTTACGACCCTCTGGTAGAAATTCAGTTGCGCGGTACTGACCGTTTGCACTGTGCCAATGAATACGGGAAGCCTGACAGCATCAGGAAGAAGGCACAACGAGGGAGTCGTCAGGTGGAACAACATCTTGAGGAACCTAGCAAGTCGAAACGCCGGAAGAATGATCCTCATGGACATCGAACATGAGTTGAGAGCCATGGATCAGGCCAGACTGACCACAGACGGCATCCACTTCGATAGCATTGAAGGACAAGCTTGGTTGAATTGAGTCTTCCAAGAGCGGTTGGACGAGCTGGAAGCAGAACTCTTTGACACAGGAGTGCTGAAGGAAGAAGGAACAGTGAGTGACGCGGTGATTACCACCTTTGTGCCTCCTAGCTTGGAAACACGCTTGGGTACGGTCCCGGCCGTCACGAACTACAGGCAACAAAGCTCCAGCGAACCAGGTCGAAGAACAGATGTACAGGATCGATTGGGAGAAGCACCGATGAGGAGGACTTTTCATCCTAGGAGAAGAATAGGACCTGTCAACCCAATCGAAGAGACAGCAGGCACATCTAGATCGGACACTAGATCGGAGACGACGAGTACCAGTCGAGAGGAGAGACCGAGCAGAGGCTCACTGATGTGGTCGAGACCCATACCGTCTCCCTGGCATATATACAAAGACGAACTAATGAAGCTGGATCTTCAGAGAGTAAGCTTCATCGAAGATGCAAGGAGGATGCTGAATGGAGCGATGCTATCCGTCAGCAGATTGTACTCGATAACCGGCGTAGACTGGTTGATAGCCGCTAGCATAAATTTCAGCTCCACGACGGCCTTAAGATTTGCTGACTTGGAGGGACTGCCCTCTAACAACACGATGGGACCAGTGAATGCGAGACCGTTGCAAGATGTGAGATTGAACCATGATGAGAGGAATCGTGAAGACAGACCAGGAAGATTCCTGACGACGAGAGCGCCGATTGGACAACACGTGAAGATATTCAGGCAGCTGACGACACCCCCTGGTCATGTGAAGGAAAGAGTGTACCCAAAACTAGTGAACCAAGATGGTGATGCCCAGAGATATGGCGGATTGACAGCGATAAAGAAAGATGAAACCATCTTCGCCGCCTATGACAAAGCAGAGATGAGGAAGGCCAAGATTATGGTAGTAGCGAATTCAGAGTTCGTGTACACTTCCAAGTCTTTGTTTTGGCCGGACGTCATAATGTTAGCAGCGGTCGACCTGGATCTACTGCAATCAGTATCTTTGGCTATAGGGGTACAAAAGCAGACGGACATGAACCCAATTACGATTGTGTTTGCTGGCATCAATGACCATCTACACAGTAGAGGTTTTCTGAGCAGACTCAGAGATCCTAACACAGCAGAGAACGCTGTATGGCCAGCAATAAAAGACATCCTTGGGTCGATGGGTGAAGTGGTGGATGCGACGAAGGAGGGGTCATTCAAAAAAGTGGCATTGAGAGTAGTATTCGCGTTGTCTCCGGGATATGCACATCTCCCGGATGGACTGAAATTCGTGTATGCAATTGTGGCCTTACTCTCGGAAGGAAAATATGATGTGATCATATCAGCTCCGAATCGCCTGATAGAAATGGAGAATCTGAGGCCACTTAAGTCTGAACTGCCTGCAGTATGGTCAGATATCTCAAACGCGATGAGAGGATTCAAGGACCACGCGCTACACATGTTAGTGTTGAACGAAGTGCTGGGGTTGGAACTGTCCAATTTCAGTCGACAACTCAAACTGAAACCGGGAATAGACGACGACCATCGAGTGATCACGGCAATGTCCAACGACTTATAGTTCCGAGCAATGGAAGTGGCAGGTGAAGACACAAGAAGGAAAAATTCACTGGAGACGAGAGCTCATCTGGAGGCGATGGTTCTGAGAACCAAGCCGGAAGCCAACCAGTGGCTACACCTGAACCCTAGAGTAGCGGCATTGGGTGCAGATGCTTTTGAGCAAGGCCCAGTGATGATCACGAAGATGCATGCCTACTTGTTGAAGGAGGTGAACCTGGCGGAAAATGCCGGAGAAAAGACTGCTGAGTTTGTAAACAGAATGTGTCAGATTACTCTGGAAACCTTCTGGACCCAGGAAATGAAAGGACAGGAGGGCTTTGAAAGGACAGACAGCATGCTAGAAGGGTTGGGAGCTGGATGGACCGCGTCCTTCTTGGCAAAAGTTTACCCAAAAGTCTCGCACTATTTGATAAAGGAACTCCTCCAAGCAGTAGTGAGAGTATCGATAGTGGAACTAATAGCCTTGTTCGTGACATTCGGAGCGGAGAGTTTCGTGAAAGGACCGGCGATAGTGGTCACCGATGGAATACAGAACCTGCGGCTAGACGGACTTCTGACATTGATTGCAATTACCCATGGAAACTTGGGAGGACTAATGGAACTGGCACGTTGTCCAGAGCAGATGAAAGAGAGAGAGTGAGGAACTTGGATATGAAGAAATCCACGGACTCGTGGAACAAGATAAGAGACCTGAGACACACTCTTATCCAGTATCTCTTACAACAAAATCGCTTTGGAACGGGAGAGGACGAGACGATTGAAAGAGAGGAAGATGTTAGACGACATGTTGGAGGCATGCCACTGTTAACTGATCTGAGCTTGGCTATGAGAACCGATCCCTTGGCGCTGATCAGAGGAGTCACGGAGTTCGTGACAGTGATCTATGGACCAGCAGTCACGTTTGCGTTCCCTAACGTTAAAGTGGAAGCATATAGGAGGTCGGTGCTGCACCTGAACCTCATATCGGCAGTGGACGGTAGTACACTGAACTGGTGTGAGCAGCACACATTACGGGAGCTCTTGAGTGAAGATCTGTTATTTGCGAAAATATCGGAGCCAGAGATGACAGTCATCAATTTTGACGACCACTTCCGTGATCGCATGGGAGAAGTAGAAAGAGGACACATCGAGGTGTTTCCAAGGCTTTGGAATCTGAGACCCTATGATAAAACGAATGGTGAAATAACCAGAGTGCCTCGTCTCACTGCAGCATATCACAAAGTGAGAGAAGAGACGAAGGACTGGGGCGATTACAAGAAGCTGCCGGAGGCAATCCCTGAATTCCCTCTGATAAGAAGGATGTTGCTCGGAGCAGTCTCCGTGGTACAGACTCCTAGATTGGGAGCATTCGAAGCCAATGAAAGGAGAGTAGGGAATTTCATGGGAACGATGGATCCATACTTTGTAGGGAGAAATGCCGCCGTGTTACAGTACACACGATTTGCATACACGGATCAAGCGACGAGAAGGCGAATAAGCAACGCCGCGACTCCCAAGCCTGGAAGATTTGATGAGGATTGGAAGGAATTAGGCTTAGCTCCGATGAGGATGAGAGGCAGGACCGAATTGCCTGAAGCCTCATTAATCCTGACCAGTGTGAAAAAGGAGATGAAAGTGGGAGGAATATTGCAGACGAGAACTTTCCTAGCACCCTTCGGCTGCGAAGAAATCAAAGTGGTCCATGGAGAAGAGGAAGATAAATCGGCCGGTACATTGCTCATACCGAGATTCCAGGAAGAAGCCGACAATGACGAACCAGGACCATCCAGCTCGAACAAGGATAAGTCAGAAGGAGATGACGGACAGGGTGGAAGCCGTCAAACCGAAGAACCCATGCAACAAGATCAAGCTGGTGGGGAAGACGACAGGGCATCGACAGGAGGAACATCCAGCCTGGATTTCAAGACGACAGGGCATCGACAGGAGGAACATCCAGCCTGGATTTCAATATCTTCAGTGATCTTGAGAACAATGCAGATACGTTGGAAACGACTGAGCCAGCGTATGAAGGCATCTCGACACTGGAGCCTCCGTCAGCCTTTATGGAAATGAAACGGAATTTGCCGGAGAGCAGCTCTCCTGGCAATTCAAGAAATAACGACCAGAGAATCCTCATGGAATCACCTCGGAGGAGAAGAATAGAGGCCTCAGCCAGAGTACCTTTCTTGGGAACGCTGCCCGAAGAAGAATGGGAAGTACATCACCGAGACCACGAGAGTAGGACGGGATGCAAGCTGGACAGAGTGGCGTTTATGGAAGAAGTCTGGACCGTGGTTCAAAGCTATGGGACCCAGTCTATTCTAAAAACGGGTCTCAACCAACCCTTGATGAGAGAAGTGCTTGACAAGTTTGATGAGTGTGAAGGGAGACTGAGTGAGTTGTTGATCGACTCAGCCACTGATGAGAGTGAAGCGAATTATCCCATCAAGATGACACCGCAGGACGATGAAGGAGAGGTGGTGTATCTGTCAAGAACCAGGAGAGGGACGATGCGATCAAAAATGGTGATTGATAAAATCAATGCGATGAAAATGAAGTTAGGCAGCAGAGTGATGCCGAGGAGAGTTGGAAAGACGAAGGTGGATTCAGAAATATCGATGAAAGCTGGTAACTCAGCAAAAAGGAAACGAGTTGAGGAGGTCATGGATTTGGGGCAAGGTGATTATCAATTGTCTGGCACAGATAGAATATTAACTGATATAGCGATGGTGCCACCCATTCTCATGGCGGGGATAAAGTCAACCGGTTATAAATCTAAAAGGAGTGACCGCACTCTGACTGGAGCAACCTTATAAATGGAAATACTCAGCCAATGTGGAGAGAGCAAAATGAAAGACTTCAAGCCATCTCCCATGAATCATGGAAAGGGAAGTGTCGCAGGACAACTAACACCAGTGGAATACAACCGACTGACAGTGTCGGAGACTGTGTCGATAGATGAACCCACCGGTGGATACATGGAGATGTTGGAATACCGAAACTCGGCTAGAGGGTATGTAATGGCCCTGGAAGACGAAAAAGCCATGGAGGTTTATCTGGAAACGATGTTGCAAGGCACCACCCTCAAGCAGAAGGCGTACGGGACTTTGGCGTCGTCTGACATACAGGCGGAAACGATCGAGCAGTTAGTGAGCCTTCCATGGAAAGCAGTAGTGTTGAGGTATTTCGAAGAAGAAATGAGGACTACGCCAAGAATACATGCTCTCGTGGCAGTACCTTACGTAAGAACAGAGTTACAACTCAGGATCGCCTGGTGCATGATGGGACTGACTCGCGAAGAATATGATTCAGAAGAAAGGAAGAGATCAAAAGAGGGAAAGGTTTTCCTTATGACGAACCTGAGGAGTCTGATAGTCCAGGAGGGAGCAGCAGTAGCGTGTGCGAATCGGAGAGACGCTCTCTGTTTCATTCCATTCCTGATAGAGCAGATTTCAGTACCTGCATTAAACACTTGTGTTAAAATGTTGAGGAAAGGCGATGAGCGAACGAAAGCCTTATTCTTGCTAGCACTGCTGGATATGCAGCAAAGTAAAGCGATGAGGGTGAACATGAAAGAACCTGAGGAGTTAGAACCCATGAAAAAGATAGAAGAAATCAGGAGATTCTCAAACAAGGAGCTGAGACTCACTAAAGAATCTATGGGAGCATTGCCGAAATCCAGTGAATACTGTGGACCGATCAAGAAGAAATTGTATGGCTACGTATCCGGGATCATAGGGATCGCGTACAATCCTTTCCTGAGTGAAGACATACGCGATTGCTTCTTTGATTATAAGCAGGCGGTGTTGCTAAGATTCTGGACGTCCAGAATTGTAACGATTAAGAGCGTTAACAATCCACAGGCCAAATTGGGACTGGTCTTGGAAGAAGAGGTGACTGCACCTTCAGTACCAAAATCCGACAAAAGAGTGGAGTTTGGGTTGGGATTCTCAGATGAATTACTGAGAACGAGCTTGATGACAGTGTGGGAATTGATGAGGCCATCATGGTGTCCTAGTCCCAACGCTGACTCAATATTACGGGCGACACAAGACGTACAGAGGGAACTGAATGCAGACTGTAACCTGCGTGACCTCAACATCATATATAATGTGATGATAACAGCCTCTAAGAGCAACGGAGAAGATAAAGTGGAGTTGCCTGGCTGGGGACCAGAAGACTGGGTCAAACCTGGTAGCTGTCTGGCGGAAGTCTGTGGACTGGAGGGTCACGTTTGTGGAGGTCTGGACAGTGTGAGGACCCTGGAGAAACAACACAAGCAATTGACGGTATTGTTTGGAAATGTAGTGATGAAAGCTAGAACAGAAACGGAACTGATAGCAGATTGCCATGTAGGAACCGATGTGAATCTAGTGACTGCACTAGGATTCTACAGCATGTTTGGTTCTTTAGAGTCACTATTGAATCTGGAACAGAAACATGAGGTGGTCACAGCCATCAGTGTAGAAGTATTCCCAGGAGTTCTGCAGACTGAGCAGAAATACATAGGAAAATGGAGGGAAGCAATCGAGACAGAAATGAACATCAGACACAGCGAGACTTATTATAGACCATCAGGAGCACGATATTTGGTGGGTTCAACGTTGGCTCCAATGTGCAAGAGCAGATACCCTGTACATTTCGTAGCTGAGAACGTGAAGAGTACAAGAACGATCGTGGATCAAGCCTTCTCAGTGCCGAAGTGTGTGAGATTGGCGAGAATGTCTGAAAAGTCTTACGAGTTAATATGTAAGATGTTCTCAGCAGTTCCAGAGAGATCCAAAGAAGAATTGGAGTCGATACTAGGAAAGAAGTTCATGGGATATGTGAGTGGGAACTTCAGTGACTTTGAGAGACAGAAACAGAGAGGATCAACTGTCACAGATTACAATGCAGTAGATGAGAATGATGAAGTCCACCGAGTGATGATGGAAGTAGAACCATTGCTGGAAGCTTCCGGAAAAAGTAATTGGAGGAGCATCATGTTGACCCATGACGAGTTTCCTTGCCACTGCTTGCTGCAGACCTGGTGGTATCCCAAGCGTAGTAATCTGATGTTGATCTGGGACTCTGGAGAGCTGCTCTCCATGGGTTTACCAGATTCATCACAGCCCGTAACAATAGTGATAGTGGGAGCTATGATGGCGTTACGATGGCTGGAAGCTCATGTGAGAGAAAATAATAGACAGGATGCACCGACGAGAAAACAGTTGCGGAAATTAGATTGTCTAAAAGATTTAGATCTTTTTGAGACAATGTGCAAAATTCTAAACATTCCGATGGAAGTGAAGAAGATATGGGCAAGAAAACGATTGATGCCATGGTTCAGAGCTACTTTGACTGCATGGTTGTACGAGTATGCGAAAAAGCATATGTCGAAGCACGGCAGGGTGTACAGTGAATATCAGCTGGACATTGGAGCAGGAGCTTTCAAGCGAGCTCTCGTGACTCATCGGAATGCAGTGACCACCGCTGTGAAAAGAATTCCCAGGACGAGTTAACGTAGTGGAAAGGAGAAGGCAGAGATGTTAAAGGAGGATTTGGAGAGAAACGTGACGTTGTGTCTCCACAACAGCTTCTGCAGGAACAGAGAACCTAACGTGGATCCCCTACCTTGTTGTAAACAGAGGGTGGAAGAGCAGAAGTGTTGGAGGACGGCTTCCAGCAGCGTCAGGATAGCTAACGACGTGTTACAAGATACAGAAACTGAGAGTGCAGAGTCAGTATCACAGGAGGAAGAAATGGAACATTGACGGATGACCGAAAAACAAGATGAAAAAAGAGATGAAATTAGAAGAATTTAGAAGTTTTAGAACTTCTAAACGACGAAAAAAGAAGAAAACAAAGGAGTGATGAAGAAAAATTAAAACTCAGAATTGTTTATATGTGTGAAAAACTCAAGTGAGAAACCAAGCAACCAAGTTGTAATTGAAAACTGAAACATTAAGTTGAGTTTTGAAATTGTTGCAATTATAGATTTGCATTTTGATTTTAGTTGAAGTGGCTTTAGAGACACTCACTTACTATTTATTTAGGAAGGCTTAAGTGAAGGAATATATTTAAATATTCCAGCCTGCATGACTGTTTTTAACCAGCTAGGAGAACTGATCACTTTGTGGTGACATGGAAGGCTTGAGTAATCTCTCGAAGAGGGAGATTGTTTCATTGTTCTTTCTAACCACAGAGTTTCTTAGTTTTAGTATTCAGGACAATAACAAGCAAGATTTCCGAAGGGAAAAGCGTAGTAGGATAATTTTAGCTTGTTGGTTGGCAGGACTGTCCTGCAAGCCAACACCTTTTAAATCTAAGAGAAAAAGTTTTAATCGGGACATTGACATTGGAAGTCAGAAAATATGTTTTATCTTAAGTCATATCCTCAATGTGCAGATTAATGAGAGAATTTGAAGGCTATAGTGATGTAGTATGATGCCATTTATATTCTGCAGTAAGTCGATGTGACGTGGATAAAAGTAATTTCGTGCATTTTGTAAATTCTGTTCGATGACACTGTAACCGTTTTACGAACATTGCGTGATTCAATGAGGACATTGACCGGACTGTCCGGGGAGTATGTGACATTCGACCAGAATGTGGAAAATGCAATCTCTGCGGAATTCGAATTTTTAGCAGCGAGCCTTCCGGATTGGTGATTGTTGAGAACTAGGAGCGTTATTGGAACGATTGGCCAAACGGTGAGGGCTGGTATTTTAAAATTTCAAAAATTCGAATTATGACGTCATATTTCTGAGAAATGTCAGAAAAGGCCATTTTGGCTAAAACAAGAAAGAGAGACAGAACAACATTAGCTGTGCTAACAACAACTACGAAATCGAGATTGGAAAACGACAACGAGTTACAGAGTAACAGAGAACACTCCGAGTTGCAACTATTGTGCCGCTACAATAGTTGCAAGGCCATTGCGAACAACGGTGAAGGGTGAAAGACGGCCTTCCGGATTAAGAAGAAATCAGGATTAACAAGCTTGATCCAGCAGATTTGTCAATCCGGAGGGGTAAAGGAACTGAAACTTTTATCCTGTTATATATACTTTTAGCTTCCTGTCATGTCCTGACTTGAATTTAATTAACATCTAGATTCATTTTGAAAGGATGAGAAGCTAGGAATTGGGGGAAAGGGTTGATCCATCTTCGATGGAGATGATGATTTTTATCTACTGAACAAAAACAATAGTAATATAATGAATAGTAGTAGCCCTGTTTTTAGGAGTGACCTCGTGGTCTGGGGATACTGAGACCCAGCCATGAGCTCACTATTTCTGCATGTAATCTAGTTAATTTGAGTGTTTTGACCGAAGCCGAAAGCAGTACCGTTTTTGTCGACCCGATGTTAGAAAGACCACCGAAAGTACTGGCTTGGTAGAGACGGTGAAAAGCATGCAAAGCTCTGTTTAGACGTTAGCCAGTCGTCTTAAGACTTAGTTTTGTCTTCCGTCGATATGTATCTTCCGGGCGAATGTTACATTGCTATGGGTCTGAACAAAGATCTTCCAACATCCATCTGAACTCAAACCATTACATCCACACTGTTTCAGTTGTTGCCCGACAGGAGTATTCAATTTTTCGGTACTCCTCATTCCTCCTGATAGGAAGTCTGTCCTTTTAGCCGATTAAGATGGGATTGCATCCACTACATTCTAACTTTTATACAATTTTGGATTTTAGTTCGCTCGTGAAAGCTGACATTAACGACAGTAAACATTTGTAACATTCACCCGGATGTACATACCGACGAAACACGAAGCTTTGTTCTACCACGACTGGCTAGCGTCTAAACACAGCTTCTCATGCTTATAACCGTCTCTACCAAAGCCAGTTCTATAAGTGGTCCATTAACAGAGTCGGCAAAATCATTACTATTTTAGGCTATTGGCCAGACCTCTCAAAATAACTAAGTTACTTGCAAAATAGTGAGCTCGTGGCTGGGTATCAGTATCCCCCAATCATGTGCCAGTCAGTCGTATTTGGAAGTTTGACCTTGAGCAACGTTTGGTCTTGATTTAGTGGTCAAATGCAATTTTCAAAAATTCGAATTAAGCATGTCATGCTCAAATTCTCGCGACAACTGAAAATACAAGAAAATAAGATCAAAAGAATCGAACTACAATCGCGGGAAGGAAGTACAAAAAAAGGAGCGTGTAAATTGCTATTTGCAAATTCGCCTGAAAATCGAACGAGAGTAAAGCTGTCTCGTTCCTAGAGAAGGAACAAGTCGTGACGAGAAGAGACAAAGAAAGGAATTGAGTGGACCAGAGTGAACCTTCGGTAGAAAAGTGGACAGCTGAAGCTGCCCAATTGTCAAAACAGAAAACTTGTGTCTTGATTTAACACTTATTCATTCCAAACTTCTTGAGTTAAACTTGATTACTGTATTAATTCTAGGGTCGCTTATTAATTTAGTTACTCGATTATAGAAGTCGTGTCGGTATGTTAGTACCCAAGTTAAATTTCTTGAGTATGTTTACATTGTTATATTGAGTTCGGGAGAGTTCTAGGTTGATCCATCTGAAATTGATCAAAGGTCCACTGATTAATAAAAGTAACTATATACGTAAGGTTTCGACCCTGTTTGACGGCGTTTGTGTGTTTTGGGTATTTTGAGAACTAAGCATGGGGACGTTCTTATTTCTAGAGTGGGGATATTTTGTAGTAGCTTTTAAGCTGTAAAGCGGTTTGTAGTCTCATGTCGAAAGTGAACCGAATTGGCTCCGACCATTTGTGGTAGAAAAACACAAGAGATGGTGTCCCTGACTCTTGAGCCAATGATTATAGGGCTTATTTTTCTTTAACCTCGAATATGACTTAAAATAGGCAAATGTTACATAGTGTTTTTATGGCGCTCCTGGGTGTTTTTACGACATCATGACCACGGGATTGAACCCACTTGACGCAGCTCCGGGCTACATGCCCAATCTAGAGGACCGGTGGTCTTCTTCAACCTTCTTGTTGTACCGTGATAGCTTTTTAAGAAAACTCGAGAAAAAATCACGGTGCGCTTTCCGAAACGAGACCTAGCTAACCGAGTAATGGAGGCCACTAGGGAAAAAAAGGGTAAAAGACAAAAAGCGAAATATAAAACCGAAAAGGATTAAAATAGGAACAAAAAACGATATAAAATACAAAAAGGGCAGTGGCTTTGACTTTCAGATTAGGTGTATCAAACCTTAAATTCAATTAAAATAGTATACGCATACTGTTTTCAATAAGACCGATCGTACCAGCAACATTGAACAGGTGCCCGAGCTAGGGGCGTTGAAAGGGTTTTCAGATAGCTTGTGACATCACCTCATCACTGTGAGACTTGACTGGAACAGGTGACAAGCAAAGTGGGAAAGTGGTACTCGCGATAGAGATCTCAGAGACAGAGGACACCCGACCGGGAAAGAGACATCCAGCAGTGTGATCAAAGCAGAACAGAGCAAACGGAGGTAGGTTCTGTTTGGTCAAACGGATATCGTTAAAATCCATTTTACAATATAGGAATTAAGTGTAAAATTGAATAAGCGAATAGGCACTGTTTTGAGGAACCGTTTTTACCTGAGCAGAGCTTGGAAACAGGTTCTACGGTTTTCTCTCGATAGGCTTAGCACCCATCGCGCTTAGGGTAAATTTCGGTTTAAGTAGGGGGTTAGCAGGGGGGCTGGTTAAGTTAGAGGTTGGTGGTTGAAAAGCGTAAAAAGGGGGCTTTCTTATAGTAGCTAAACAATCGATATCGTCGATTTAGTTACATTAGAACGACTGAGTTGAAGACTCACAACAAGAGTAGCAAAGCGAAGGTACTCGATAGCGAACCCGTATTAAGGTAGGTAACCTGGCCGGATTGGGTGGGGTGATCGGACAGTTTTTGGAGCCCAAAAGGCGAAAACTTGATAAGACCGCTAGTAGGGGGGAGGAAAAAGGCGTGACAGTTAGGTACCAAACTTTTTTACGTTAAAAACGATCATTGTCGAAATTGCATTTTAGGTGTACAAATTTTTCTTATTTTTGAAGTTTTTCTCATTTGACTTTTACGATTTTTGGATTTTGGTTTCGCTGAATTTTGGGCAACAGTGACCATAGATTAAGGTTAAAAGCAAATCGTATTTCGACTTGCCTTGGAAGTAGGAAACAAACGGAAATTACGGGGGGCTTAGAAAAGAAAATTTAGATTGATAGAATCGGGTTTTTGGGATTTTTCAAACAAGTTCGTGAGGAGGTACTGGGATAGTGGACTGGATATCTTAACAATCAAATCAGGGCACAGGAAGTTTCTAAAGACGAGAGAGACCGGGCAGGAATTGGTACTGGTGAGTCGGGGAAAGAGTTTCAATACCTGGGTCAGAGAAAAGGAAGCAAGCCTAAGAGTCTTGTCGGCTGTCCTAGGATAGTGACAGAAGGGTCCTAGGACAGTACAGAAGGGTCCCAAGACCGTGTTTGAGTATTTCAACACTCGAGCGAAGGGTCCTAGGAGAGTACAGATGGGTCACAAGACCGTCCCTGAGGATTACAGCACTCGAGCGAAGGGTCCTAGGAGAGTACAGAAGGGTCACAAGACCGTCCCTGATGATAACAGCACTCGAGCGAACGGTCTTAGGAGGGTACAGAAAGGTCCCAAGACCCTAATGGAAGGTACCAATACTTGAGCGAAGGGTCCCAGGACAGTACCGAAGGGTACTAAGACGATACCGAAGGGTCCCAGGACACTTCCGAAAGGTAGCAACACTTCAGCGAAGGGTCCCAGGACAGTACCAAAGTGTACTAGGACAATAGCGAAGGGTCCCAGGACACTACCAAAAGGCAGCAACTTTTGAGCGAAGGGTCCCAGGACAGTACCAAAGTGTACAAGGACAATATCGAAGGGTCCCAGGACACTACCAAAGGGTAGCAACACTTGAGCGAGGGGTCCCAGGACAGTACCAAAGTGTACTAGGACAAGACTAAGGAGTCCCGGCACTGAGAGCGAAGGGTCCCAAGACCCTAGGGAAGCTTCACAGTAATAGAGCGAAGGGTCCCAAGACCCAACCAAAAGATCCAAAGACCTGATCAACAGGTCCCATAACTTAGTTTCGGTTTACAACTCTAGGAGAGACAAATTCGACTGGGTTTTAATAAACAACAGATTAGAATTTTGTTCTTATAATTTCAATTAGATTTTATATTAGGAACTTGTATAAATTAGAATTGTAGATAAAGAAAAATGTTTGTAAAAGTCATGAAGAAAACAAGAACATCTCTAACAGAAAGGAGAGGGATAGGATTTAAGCAAAATAAAACCACGTCGCCACGGAAACTAACACTATCACATCCAAAAGTTATGAGAAAGAATATTTCAGTGAGCATTGTCAATACAAGAAGCATAAAGGAACAGAAGGCCACTGATAAAGTGACGGAATAACCGACTGTACCGGCTAGAGAAACCGACCTTGAGACACCAGATCAGAGTATAAAGGGGGCGGAAAAAAACGACGGAATCAACACACATGCCAAATAGGCAATGGAGATGAAACAACTAACAACACAACGGAAACGATAAGAGACGATTCACAAACAAAGAGAACGTCGTTCACAGAGAGGTTTGCAGCGATGGTCGGAATGAAACAACAAGAAAAAGAGGAGGTAATACCAGCGACCGAGAAAGGCAAAACATTTTGAACAGTTTCCGCAATAGCAACAGAAGCTAAACAAGACGAAGAGCAGGTCACACAAGGAGCAACGGCCAACCAAGACAAACAAACCATGGAATCAAAAACAACTTCACTTGAGCTGGGCGACTTGATGGCAAAGTTGGAACAAATCGACAAAAAGCTGAAATGCAGCGAGAAAGACGGCCAGGAGCTGAAAAAGGAAGTACGACACAACAAGGATGAGAACCTAGACAACTACTATGTCCTGGCAAGGGCGATGGAAAGGAAGCTGCAGCAGATAGCGGACAAAGTAGAAACGACCGACAAAGAGCGAGAGAAACATATCAAGATAGATATGGAGGAAAGGAAGAAGAGAAATGACACCGTGAGTGGAAAATTGTGGAATCTAGACACCAGAATAGACACAATGAGCAAGGAACAAGCAGAAAGTTCTGGAGCCATACAGTCCAAACTGGATGTACTCTTGAGAAATTCCATAGCCCAAGAAAAATTAGTGGTGGAAAAGCAATCAGGAACTAGAGTCGACTTAGTTGAACCACAACGAAGGAAACGGGAATCTACACCGTTACCCCGGATTGATAGCACCATCGCGCCAGGAGGGGACAAGGACTGCTATGAAGGGGGGAGCCTCAAACTCAACGAGGACATCAGAGGACTCAAAATCATATACGGGTGTACCACCGGATGCCATGACGTGGGCCAGTACCTGGGAAATGATGAACAGGACGCTTGAAGCATTCGCAACTAGGAACACAGACACAAGTGACAGAGGCAGTGGCAAATCCCGGAAAACCTTCAAAAAACCTAAGGAATTCAAGGACGATTCAGATGGTTGCATTGATACCTGGGACTACATCTAGAACGGGACAAATTGAACGATGAGAGGCTACTTGAACGATTAGATGGATCCTAAGCAACTTAGAGGGGACAGCACTGAAGTGTGTGGTGGCAAAGAAGGAGGAGGAGCATGACACTGCAGAAAAGGTCTTCGAGATACTGTTGAATCGATTAGGATCGGGATTGAAGGGTCATCAGGCGATGATTCGAAAAACGAAGACAAAGAGATGACGAGTCGATTGATCGATTTCGGGATGATCTCGAGAGCATGAGGAGGAGAAGCGATCCAGAGGAATCGACCAACAGAAGAAACTTTATTATCGCTTCAAAGTTTATCGACGGAGTGAGGAGTGATGACTTGAGAACGATGTTGGCAACATATTACACGCTATCGAAGGATAACGCATGAACCCCAGAGGAGATGAGGCAAACGTCAAGGGAATATGTGTTAATGAAACCAAAGAAGTACTCGTTCTCAGAAAACAGAAACATGCAAGGGGGAAGCCAACAACAAAGGTCGTCATGGTACAAACCAAGAGACGACTTGGATAAACGAAGGTGCGCAAACTGCGGATCAGCGGACTATCACGTAGTGGATTGTACAACATACAAGCAAGGTATGAAAAGCTTGGGTTATGCGCCAGAAGAAGAAGACATGAGTCAAACGGAAGAACACGAGTTTTACAGTGGTTTGATCATCAAGATAGGTGCGCGGTGCTTTTTCTGCAATCAGTAGGGCCATTTCAAGATGGACTGGTCCATGTTTTGGGAGGCAGTGAAGAATCAAGGTCACCCGAAACATAAATTGGCATCGGCAGCGGTGCAGAACACAAGGAACAGACAATCCGAAAATGACTTGCAGAGCAAAGAAGCAGCAAATGTTGAGTTACCTACGAAGACGGTAAACACCGTAGCACAAGTCAAAGATGCCGTGGGGGCTGAGACAAGGGGTCCACTAGTGATAAATTGTGAGAAAGCAGCTGCAGAGGCTATCAACAGAGTGAAGCAAGACTTGGCGACCAAAGAGATCGAGCAACGGTTAAATCATGAGATAGAGAGACAAAAGATGAATGAGACACTCTTGAAGTCGAGGCTAGAAACATAGACCGGAGAAAACTTGGTGAACAGGAGAAATTGTAAAACCTTGAAGATGCTGACCGGTAAACCATTTGGCATCACGGAGATTGAAGTGAGAATCATGTCAATAATCACTGTGGGCGGTCATGAAGTAACGAGGAACCTGAGTGAACCGAGTGATCAAACATTAATGCATATTGGTGTATATGCGGATTACATGATAACAATAACACCGCAAACCCCTTCTAGAGCACTGAGAGCATTACTCACGAGAGGTGGTGGCAAATCAATTCGCATAGACAACAGGTACATGGAAGCCTATGGTCTCCATGAGGTCATGTTGAACATAGATGGAATAAACGTCTTTACAAAGAGGATGATAATTTGTGATCAGGATCTAGCTGGACAAATCTATGTTGGTAGAGAAGAACTAAAGGTGAGATCCATTGGGCACTGTGCTATGCTGGAAGAGGATGCCATGCATCTGGGAACGGAAGCAGACGTTTCGTCACACGTATTGAACATAAGCGGAAGGAAGACGCAACTGCGTGGGTTGTTGGACACGGGAGCCGTCTTGAGTGTAATACCAATTGAAACTTGGAAAAAAATGGAATTCGACAAAGGCGATTTAATTGACTCAAGAATATGGCTGTCACTGACTCAAGAATATGGCAGGTTCTGGGTAGGACACCAATAATGGCTCTAAACCTGCGGGAACGCAATTTGTGGATGAGCTTTCTGGCGGTGGAGAATCTAGATGAGTCTGACTAATTCATTTTAGGCAGAGAGTTTATCAGGAATTTCGATGTAACAATTGATCTTAGCAATGCGATGTTCAGGATTCGGAAGCCGGAAAGGAAGTACGTAATTAAACCGGTAAATTTGATGATGGCGAATGAAAATAATTCTCCAGTTTTCTTGAGTATGATGGCAAGGCTGAAAGCGAAGATGGCGGCGATAGTAAGTTTGCGGATGAAAAACTATAATGAACTGAGCGACAATAAACAAGTAAGTATAGTACCGAACCCAAACAGTCAAAGTGCTGCTATTTTAGGAAGATCCTTCTCGATTACCAAGAGTGGCATCTGCGTCAGTGCCTTGTTGAATACTCTTGACATACCAATTACAATCCAGAGAAAGAGGAAGCTGGGATACGCACTGCCCGTGAAAACTAGATATGAAATGACTGAAAATGTGAAAGAAAATGAAGTTCTTGATTGCTCGAATCATCGGGATGAAGTTTGTATCTTGAGAAGATTGAAGAAAATAAATGTTCATCAGGTCTTGTGAAGTCACTTGAGTCAGATACAGGCGTTGGACTTTCGAACTGTTCGAATTTTTCAGAAAAACCCACTTTAGAGGAATTGGAAATGGATAAACCAGTATCACCTTAAATTGAACAATTAAGGGGAAAAGTAACAGACCAATAGCTCGAAGTCATCAGAATGTTCTAGATAGGAATCAGGATGTTTTTTTGAGACATAAGGCAGACATTGGATGTTGCAACTTCGTTGAACATGAAATAGAGCTAGAAGAGTCGGCGGTATCCCACAGGGAGGGGGCGAGGCGTATGACCCCAAACAAATCGGATGCAAGTAGAAAAAAGATAGAGACCCTACTAGAGTATGACATGATAGAACCATCCAAATCACTGTAGGCGTGTGGAGTAGTGATGACTAAGAAGAGAGGAGAGCAACTTAGATTTTGTTGTGACTTTCGATATCTGAACTCCGTCACGGTGAAGGATGCCTATCCCATACCTAGGATAGATGAGAGTCTTTCAAAATTAGGCGACGCTTTTTTACAGCTTTTGATCTAGGGTCGGCTTTTTGGCAGGTACCACTGAGGAAACAGGATAGGGACAAGACTGGTTTTGCATGCGAGCTGGGATTGTTTCAATGGAAAAGGATGCCCTTAGGCCTTTGCTATGCGACAGCCACCTTCCAACGACTGATGGCACAGGCGCTGACAAGCGTAACGAAGAAATACGGCAATTTAGTAATCAGCTACGTAGATGACGTGGTGATTGCAACACCTACCCTGGAGGACCACATTGAACGACTGGACGAGGTGTTTGCTTGCATGAAGAGAGCGAGCCATCGAAGTGTGAGATTCTCATGGACTCGATTAAATATCTGGAGAGAATTGTGGACAAACATGGCATTAGACCAGACCCAGACGCGGTAGAGGCAGTGCTGACAAGGAAATCACCAAAACCAGAACACCAGTTGATGAGCTTCTTGGGCTTCGTAAACTACTACAGTGAGTTCATCAAGGGCTATGCGGACAAAGTATATCCAATGCAACAACTCATGAGGCACAAGGAAAAGAAATTCACGTGGAAAACGCGGCTGAAGAGTCATTTCAGAGAAAAAAGAAAGAACTGTGTGAAGCACCTCTGCTAGGCATGCCGACAGAGAAAGGGATCTACATGCTGGATACCGATGCATCGGTAGTATCGATCTCGGGCATACTCCATCAAGAATTAGAGTGGAACGGAAAAAAAGTGTTGAGACCGATCGCCTACGGTAGCAAAGTCTTGAGTGATACGGAAATGAAGTACGGAGCTCCCAAAACGGAGATGTTTGCGGTCGTCACTTTCGTGGAAAAATACAGGACATACTTGGGTAGCGAACCATTCAAGTTGCGGGTCGACAACAGATCACTTGGGTACTCAATGGACCAGTGTTACATCGGGAGATGGATAGTGCGGCTGGATCGTTACAATATGAGCATTGAACATAGAACGAGGGACAAGCACCAAAATGCTGACAGCTCGAGCAAGAAGACGAAATTCTACGAGAGACAAGAGCAAAGGGAGGCTGATAGACCGGAGATCAAAGATGGGGTTTCTTTTGTGGACAAGGAAACATATGACTCCCTACCACTCACAAGATGGCTAGACGAGTCAGGAAAACCGATAGAGGACCATCCCGAATTACCAATTGATCACGAGGCGAAAAAAATTCTCAAAAGAAGTTCAGGGATGTCGATGGAAATCATGCTCAAGTCCAAGATAGTGAGGGAAACGCTGAACGCAAAAGGCTACGACCTCGACGAAGTGGAAAAGTAACGGTAGGAGAGGATCTAAGGAAACTAATCGAGAGAGACTAGCAGATGACAAACCTGTGGTCCCAGAAAGTGGTAAAGACAGACCGGAAGTCACCATTTTGAAAAGAGGGGAACTGAAACACGAGACTTGATGAAGAGCAAGGAGGTTGTGCGGACACTAGTCGAGAGAATCCCGGAAGAAGTACTCAGGCGGACGACGATACGAAATAAGAGAGTGACATTCAAGAAGGAAGTTGAAGATCTGGGACCAGATCAAGAGTCTGGGGAGTGGCCGCAACGAGGAAGAGATGGCGAGGGAGAAAATTTGTCCGGGGAGTCTGAAAAATGGGATGATTGTTCGGAGGAGAGTGACGATGCGCAAGACAGTCTCTGCGCAATACTGGCTGAAGAAAAAATGAGGTACCACGACGGGTAGTTGCAAACAGATCCATCGTCAGGGACGTACAACCTGGAACATGATAACGCGCATGGAGGGGAAGAGCATGAAAAGATAGCAGAGACAAGAAAACCATTCAGGGAGCTATCTTGCAATTCCAACATCAGAACGAAGCTAATACCAGAGGACGACAGAGAGATCTTGAGAAGGATAGTATGTGTGAAGCTCAAAGACAACATCCACATTCCTGGAGAGCTTAACGGTCAAATGATGGCATTGAAGGAGCACGTCAAAGCGAGGTACAGGCCGTCGGATTTGATACGAGCACAGAAGAATGATAAAATGACGAGTAACCTCTCGAAATGGATTCCGACGGGAAAAAAGAGAAGGGAGACCGGGAACCTGGAAGTTGACAGTTTCAAGATCCTGAGCCAGTTCTACAAAGAGAGAAAGGAATTACTCTATCACACAGCTGATGGCGTGGTAGCCTGTAGGAGAAAAGACGAAAAAAATTTCTACACAAGCATAACCTCATCATACTACCTCAGCTATACCAAACAGAAGTGTTGTTCAGATCGCATGACCAAATGGGCCATCAGGGGATAGACAAAGTAAAACAAAGAAAACTACACAGATTTGATTGGCCAGGGCTGAAGAAGGCTTGTGAAAGATGGGTGAACGCATGTCTGTCATGCTTGCAGGTTTTCCCCCTCTTAAGTCTGTGGAAAGCTTGGAGTTTAACGAGGTCGTGCAGATAGACAAACATCAAAAGATCTGCATGACTGACTCGAGATATAACCAGATACTAGTAAATATAGATCATTTTACGAAACTGGCAGAAGGGGTACCATATCAGCTGGCATCGGCGGAAGAAACTTGTCATCACTTAATAACGCACTGGATATAACGATATGGTTGTCCGATGACATTCCAGTCGTCGGACAATGGAAAAGCATTCGTGGGGGACCTGACAAAAGTACTAATGAGAAGATCCCACATTACACAGGCCCATTCAACGACCTACCGTCCACAAACGTATGGATTAGTGGAGAGACAGAACAGAACACTAGTGAAATTGCTCCGGGTGTATTGCTCGAGATATATGACTGACTGGGACAAACATCTGCCGCAAGTAGTGGGGGCGTATAGCAGCACGCAACACTCAACAACGGGGATCAGTGCTTTCATGATGTTGACAGGTAGAGAGAGAGAGAGAGGGAGAGAGAGAGCGATGCCTCTGACCTTCTTCTATCCGGAGTATGAAGGAAAGAAGACGTCGCCTCAAGCATATGTGAAGGAAGCAGTCAGGAGACAGCAGGAGCTGAACAAGCTGTGCAGAAGGAACAAAGCACAGGCGCAGATGAGACAACGGAAGAATTACGATGAAAAAATACTTCAAGTGAAGCCGTATGCTGTGGGATAATACGTCTGGGTGTTCTAGAACATCATACCTTCTAAAGGGACAAGCAAGCTATTGAAGAAACGGAGAGGGCCGTTCATGATAACATAAGTGCACCAGCAGGGTCGGTTCTATCGCTTGAGTACAGGGCGTGCAGCGCACTACGAGAATCTGAAACCTCACGTCCCATCACCGGAAGAGTGGTGCGTACCACAAAACATGGAGGGACTCGAGTATCTGCTGGTAAGGCCAGCATGTGAGGTAAACGAGAAAGGCACCAGAGAGAAGAATGACGGCAACGAGAACGTGAGCATGGATGACAACGAAAGGATAGAATTATATTCGGACGAAGGGTCCTTCGCCGAGGAAGATTGGAATGATCCCGAGCAAAACGAGGTACCAAAATTGGCGGAACCAGACTTATAAAAAGAGACCAGAAGAAGTGCGCGTAAGAAAACAGGCATGAGATACAACAGGTATGGTGATGACTTGCTGATTGACAAGATACAGCCTGACGAAATTGGAGAAGAGTTGGTGAACGTGGGTGAGCTGGTAGCCAATGAGGAATGGCAGATCATAAACGACAGTGAGCACTCCTTGCAAGAAGATCACACAATGCCAGAAAGAGAATTAGACCTAGAACAAAGCGAAATTGAAAGAAGGGAAAACACAAACCTGAGGATACTGGAATGGATGCACAACCTGGAAGCGGAAGAGAAGGAAGCACAAAGCATCCAACAAGTCGACGTATCTGCGAAGGAACATGTGAAATCAAAGAACCAGTTGTTCGGTTGGACAGCCACTGACTGGCCACTGGAAATACCCACACGTACCATCGACGGGTACGTCGATAAATATTTTTTTTTGTCCGGGGAGTGCGGGTAGGACTTACCCACACCAAAAAGTTAATGATAAAGAAGCTCAGGGAAGTGAGAGAGACCAATGGCCTGGAGCTGGACCAGGAGAGGACTGAGCCTACCATTGGAAAAAATTTCAAGACGAAGTAGTATTCGGATAACATCCTGATCACAGACAGTGACTTCATCCTATCAGACAAGACTAGCGCAATCTGCATAACAGCGGACATGAGCTTCAATACCAGACTGGAAGCCGACTTCAAAAGAGAATACCAGAATGTGGAGTTTCTTTTCAGGCAGAGACCAGGGTTGGGGGGAATGGCAGCACTCTCTCCTTCAGTTTCACAAGTTCCCGGTAAATACCTGTGCGTTTTGGTAACGCGGGTCAGTGAGAGAAACAGGATAAAACCCGAACATGTGGTATTAGCACTAACGAGGTTGAGAGATTTCCTGGTCGAAAGAGGCATACGCGAGGTTTCAATACCGGTTTACGATCCGAACAGAGGCAGATTGGACCCTAGAGAACTATACGCTATCCTACACGTGGTCTTTGCGGAAACGGAAATAATGGTACACCTACACAAGAAGTATTACTTGAGTATGACTGAGCTTGGGATGGACGTGAGGGTCATGAGTTAGGGGAAACAAGGGTCTTGAGCTAGGTAAAGTGGGAATATGAGTCAGGCAGGTGGGTTTTAAGGTGACTGGCGTGACAATTGAATCTGATAAAGGATTGATGGTGCTATAACATAAAATGAATCTACATGTTTTTAACATCTAAATTGAATAATTTTAATGGAGTTGTTAGGACAATGTTTTAAAGGTATTAATGGAGGAGGTCTAGATTAGACACGAGTGGGAAATATCTTGGTTTAAAACTGAATTCTTTTTTCAGATTGATTTAAAAACTGAAACGACAAAGAAATCACAGTTGGTCGAACAGCAGAAAAAAAACATTAAACAGTTCTTCTTTGATTGTGGCAGAGGAAGATATTTCTTGAGTAATAACCTGGGAAAGGTATTTCTTGAGTTTTAATCTGGGAAAGGTATTTCTTGAGTTTGATTAGGTAAAGGTACTTCTTGAGTTTGGCTGTTCGTGAGATTTCGTGAGATAAAGAAAAGCAGCAATGATGGAGAGATCGATCCTGGAAATCTGTGCTAGTGGCGATCAGAAAACCCGCACTCGACGAGTTACAGAAGCGCTTGAGGAAACTCGACTACACGCAAGTGGATAAGAGACGCTCTGTTATGCTCAAGGCCATCCAGCAACTGGAGGCGCAAGGGAGTGCAGGGAGTCAGCGACTGAAGCCGTGCTGATGCTGGGTTACACCCCGGATGGAATCTCGAATCAGGAGCAGACCAGATGGCTATTCTGGAACATGGACGGAGGGGTGAGAGGATTTGATCTTGCGTGTAAAACCACGGAGTATGGTGCGGGGGAATTTCCCCTTCCGACCATACCACCAGCGGGAGCAGGGGCACAATCCACAAGCAAACCACCATCGATGTTCCGGTCACAGCAAACAAAAGAGTCATATCCAGACCTCAGCAGCATGAAGAGAGAGTTGGAAAGGGCCCAAGTGTAACGGGACAAGGCCAACCTGGATAGGGACCAAGCGGTTCTCGATAGGGACCGGGCAATACTTGAGCGAGACAAGGCGATTCTTGATCGGGATTTGCCGATGGCAGAACGGGAGCAAGAACAGAGGCTACAAAAAAGGGTAGCAAATTGTGATCAAACAAAGTCAGAAATAGAACGGCTACAAAGGAGGCAGCAAGCGGTCGCGAGTGATAAGGAGAAAAAGAGGACGCCAACTGAGCCAGCAGTGACGAGATCGAGACCAGAGTCAGGAATGGAAGTGGATGAAGCACCCAGATCGAGCGGCCGCTTCAGCGTGGACCGCGTGGCTCGAGAGCACTTGAACGTCCAGCTCGACGGCAGGTTGTCCGGAACGGGGACATCACGCCTCAGGGAGTTGCAGGAAAGGTTGCAGGCGAAGGCTCTTGAGAAGGCTGCGCGTGAGCAGCGATCAACCACCTGGAGAGAGCATCCAGTGAGGAGCGTAGTGATCTCGAGTTACAAAAAGAACACTGACGGCGTGCACCACCAACATAGTCGTGAGGACTGGACGGCTGCGCTACGAGAAAGAAGAGATACTTTTCTTGACGCCGCACGGGCAGAGAAATTCGTACAACCGAGAATACCCGAAGGCACGATATACTTGATAATAGGGGCAGTCTCGTCCGGTATTTGACAAGGATCCAGGCCCATTGGCAAGTGGGAGTCTTGAGTTTCTCGGTCGCAGCGATGCCCCGCTTGTTGGCGTCCCTGCAGATGCTGGAGATGGGGAAGATATACACAGTTACAATGATGATGGGAACGAACGACGTGTCCAGGGGCGAGTCAAGAAAAATGACGAGGCTACAAGACAAAGTGAGTTGCATTCTTGAGGAGCTAAGAATTTACCTGGAGCCAGCAATCCTCACCATCTGCACCGCCCCCTATAACATGATGGCTGACCAGAATGCGAGGGAGATGAACGGGATGCGAAATATCAACGAGATAAACAGGCAAATCCAGCAGAGAAGTTTGCTGCCCATGAGAGTGCTTGATGTAGCAAGAATGATGGAAGATTCCCTCCCGGAGGATGCAGCCTCAGATGGTATCCACTTCGACAGGCCAAGGGGAACAGAGTGGCTGAATGGCGTCCTCCAAAGACATATAAATTTCCTTGAGTCGGTTCTAGTGGAGACGGGACAATTCACCTTTGGTCCACCCCCCGATATCTCCCTTCTTCTTAGCCCGTCCGGTGGAATGTCCGGGGGAAGCAAGCAGAACCCAGTACCTGGAACGAGTGAAGGATCTGGATCTCGAGGATCTAGCCTGCAGACAAGAGTTGACGGAGGACTTGAGCAATCACTATTGTGTGGATTGGCTTAAGGCCCATGAGGCGCACTTCTCTCGAACCAAGACACTCGAGACGGCGAACTTGACGGGAATTCCCCAGAGATCAATAATGGGACCAATCAATTACAGACCTCTCAAGGAGCTGGGAAGTCCAGGCGTCATAGTGGAGCCTCCCAAGCAGCGACCAGTTTAGCCAGGATCAGAGTGGTGATCCCCGCGCAGCTTAGGGCGGTGGACAAGCTTCTTGAGCCCGAAGAGCATGGGATTTCCTGATACGGCCTACATGGGTGCGAAACTTGCGGAAGACCCAAGGTACGGGAGATCCTGTTGAACTTCATAGCTGGCCAAGACGTTAGCAGTTTATGATCGGTGGGATCCTGGAGCAGCGAGAGCGATCATTGTGGCGGGATCGGACTTCGAGGGCACGTCAACGAAGTTGTTTTGGCCAGAAACCTTGGTGTACCTTCTACCGGGGGCGGAGTTGAATCAAATGTTGACCCTGATCGGCGGGTCTACTTGAATCCCTGAGAAGTGGGGAGCCTACACCGAAGAAGATCTGGGAGGCAATTCAGACACTGTTTGCAGCAATGAATGAAGTACAGGAACTGGTGACATCCCGGGTGGGATCGAAGACAAGAGTGGTATTCGCGTCATCACCGGGTTACGCAAGCATGCCACCTGCTTTAGAGTTTGTTTACGCCATTTTAATTCTGATTGCGGAGGGAAACGGAAGCGAATGCTGATGGCGGCCCCCAAATCGTGAGCTAGAGCCAGTGAATTTGAGACTTTTGAAATCGGAATTGGCAACAGCGTGGGAGGATGTGTCCCATGCTCTAAGGTGCTTTTACGAGCTTGCGGATAGGTGTCTGAAGG
Source organism: Symsagittifera roscoffensis (assembly GCF_963678635.1). Lineage (NCBI taxonomy): Eukaryota > Metazoa > Xenacoelomorpha > Acoela > Convolutidae > Symsagittifera > Symsagittifera roscoffensis. The sequence goes on along the minus strand of NC_087063.1, from coordinate 4,399,830 downwards.
TGTCGAACCTTGCCCGGCAACTGAAGTTCAACCCGGAAGTGGGGAATGACCGACCTGTAATAACTCATCTGACAGCCAGCCTGTGGTTTCATCTGACAGCCAGTATGGAGTCGACGATCACGAGTTCCACTAGCAAGACGAGGGGGCCAAACAACGAGAGAAAGAATGTGGCTGCAGCCGAAAAACAAGTGGAAACGATGGCATACCGTCTAACACAAGGGAAAAGAAGATGGCTGATCCTGACCCCGAGACTTGAGAACGTGACGGACAACACGAAAAAGAGTGCTCCACCGCTGGTGAAGCAAATGTGGGAGTTTCTGGAGGAACAGCTGAAAGCAGCAGAAAAAAGAGAGATGACGAAGCGGAGATTCGTCACGGCAGCAAACGAAGAACCTATTGAAGGCTTCTGGAGGGACCATGCGAAGGACGAACTGAAAACCCGGAAGTCACACGAGATTTTGAGATTCTTGAGTCCATATTGGGAAAAAAGTACATGGACAAAGTTTTCTATGCGGGGAACACGATCTTCGAGGCGTTCGTGCAGTTTCTTTTGAGCATGCCAATCAACCTCCTACTGGTCTTGTACTTGGTATACCCCAGCTAGCTGTTCAACATGCGAAATTTCAGGGTGGAGATGTATGCAGACTTTGAAATTTTTTTAACGATGATGTGAGAATTTTGCATGGCTGTGATATTTGGGGTTTAGATAAAATTAAATCTGCTTCAAACTTCTGTAAATGACCACTGGCACTGTATCTTGAGACGCACTAAATTTCTGGGGGCTCACTGACAGACAACCACACACGATGAGGACATCGATCTTGAGACCGGGGAGTATGTGCCAATCGGTCAAATTTGGAAAAATGACCTTGAGCAACGTTTAGTCTTGATTTTGGGGTGAAATGCAAATTTTCAAAAATTCGAATTGAACATGTCATGCTCAAGTTTCTCGCGACAACTGAAAATACAAGAAAATAAGATCAGAAGAATCAAACTACAATTGCGGTAAAGTTGTACAAAATAGGAGCGGGAAATTGCTATTCGCAATTTCGCTGTATAAGTCGAACGAGATTAGAGCTGTCTAATTCCTAGAAAAATTCGCGACGAGAAGAGACCAAGAAGAATTGAGTGAACGTGAGTGAAACTTCGGTGGAAAAGTGGACAACTGAAGCTGCCCAATTGTCAAAACAGAAAACTTATGTCTTGATTTAACACTTATTCATTCCAAACTTCTTGAGTTAAACTTGATATATGCTTAGCAGAAGTGTGGAGACGCTCCAAATTGACGGATACTTGACCTTGATAACCTGACACATGGGGAGCTGACGACATTTCATCGACTGATGAAATATGGGGAACCCCTGTCGGTGAGGAAGGCCCACCCTACTCCAGAGCCTTATTCCTACAAGTGTGCTGCTGGACTGAAGACGCTGCTAGTGGAATATCTCCTGATGCAGAGCAGGCATTTGACGAGCAAAGAGAGATTCGCAAAGACTAGAGAAGAAGTGAGGGAGGCGAATGGAGGAATACCTCTCCTAGCCTACTTGTGCTTGGCCATGAGATCTGATCCCTTGGTGATGATCATGGGGCTGGGAGAGGTCGTGACCTGTGTCTACGTGCCAGCCGTGACGTACGCCTTCCCGGATCCGCTAGTGGCAGCGTACCGACACTCAGTAGTGCACGTGAGCCTGATCAGCGTTCTGGATGGGACGGCACTGTGCTGGTGCAGACAAGAAGACTTGAGAAACAGTATTCGGTAATTGAGAAATAGTGAAACAATACTTTTCGGGAAGATAAAGGACCCAGAGCTAATAGTGTTCATTTTCAGGGGTCAATTGCAGTGCAGGATGGTGGGTAAAGCAAGAAGGTCTCATCGAAGTCTACCGAAATTCTGGAACTTGAGCCCAATAGCAAAAGACACGAGAGAAGTCATGAGGATCCCAGTCTGGAGGAGAGCTTCGAGTTTACGAAGAGGGAGTTGGAAACAATACTCGAGCGGGATGTGTTGCCCGCCGCAATTCCTGAGTTCCCGACGGTGAGGTGGATGACGCTGGGGATGAATAGCCCCATGGTAGTCCCTTCCCTACACGCGAGAGCAACGGTGGAGCAGCAGCAGAGGACGTTCACGGACAGTTGGGACCCCTTTTTCATCGGGTATTCGTCAGCGGTATATTTCCATACCTGTGAAACCAAGGAAAATTCGTGGACCATGCAAGCAAAGAAGATGCGGGGTTCGATGCCTCCAAAGTATGAGGTTCGGGAAGTGCTGAAGACTCTTGAGAAGGCAGGACTTGAGAGCAAGCTGCCCATCTATGATGACGGAAGGATGATCGTGGTGGAAGGTCACCTAGCGTTGAAGGATGAAATGAAGTTCAGCACGAGAAAATATCTGGCACCCTATGGATTGCAAGAAGTAGAGTTGCAACAAGAGGGACGAAAGTTGGATGCGGCAGGAGTTCTATACGTGCCCCTCACTGAATATAAGGTAGCAGATCCGACGACACACTCACCCCTGTCAGTGGGAACCCCAGGAGACAAAAGAAGCATTCTAGTGGAGAACAGATTCACTGACGCGCTAGAGAGGGATCAAGCCCAGCCAGGAGAGGGAGAGAGCATGGGCGAAACCCTCGGCGAAGCTGGAAAGAAATGGAAGTGGGGAGTACGCCCGACGAAGGGGCAACGAACAGGGATTTCAGTCCCGGCACTACACGTGAGCTACTGCAAGATTTGAGTGGGGATGACTGGGCAAACACGGCCACCTCACCTTTGGGGTCTCCTCGGAAGAGTCTTGAGCTGTCGCTAGCGAGTGAACCATCCAACATGCGAATGGTGCTCCTGACCGATGAAGTAAGGGAGAAGAATACCTTTGAAGGACACAAAGTAATGTTCTTGAGCACGCTGGACGAGGAGGCTTGGCAAAGTTTCTTGAGCGAATTCAACCAGAGGGTGGAAAACAAAACTAAAGTAGACGACTTCAAGGAAGAATTGTGGGACACGGTGGTGAAGTTTGGAGAGCCAGTCCTGATAGGCACTGGACTGGACGAGAAAGTGAGGAAAGAGCTGCTCGAGCAGACGATTGGCCTAAGGAAGCAGAAGCAGGATATCGGGGCCAACCCTGTAAAAATAGCTCTACTCTAAACAAAAAAACTGATGACAAAAAGATTAGTGTCGAAGTGGATGATAAAATTATAACTAGTAATATGATTAAAGATACTAATATTTTTAAAGCTAGAGAAGGGAGGAGGCAAGAGACGGAGAAAAGGGATCTGGAAAAAGAAGTCGAATCATTGATTGTGGTGAAGGCGCCCCCGATTGAAGAGTAAGGTCAGGGAAGAAAAAACGGAAAGCAGAAGAAGCAAATCCTTCAGTGGATGCGGTTTCAGAAAAGAACTTAAAGGAGATAGCTCCCATGATTCTGGCGCGATGGAAGACGGCGGCCTACAAGGGCGGCTCGGCAGCCAGGAAGTTGACAATGGTGACGGTCGAAGTGGAAACCTCAACGGCTCCAGGGAAAGAAGAAGACTTCGAGCCTCAGAAGGCGAATGCGAAGAGGGGATCCACCAGTGAATAAATGTGGGAAGTGGATGTCCGGAAAGAATGTATCTCGACTCAACACTAGGACTCCGGGAAGCAAGCGACCAGTGACCCTTTTGAGCGAGGTGCGACGAGGAACACCGCTCGTCCTTGGTGGATATCCCTGAGGACCACAAATGAGCTGGAGAATTGCCTGAAAGGACTTGATCGCGGAGTAACTCGGAAGCGTCAGAATTGGGCCACCCAACAATGGGCTGAAGTTAATAAGCTAGAGTTGCAGAGCCAGCTGGGGCGAATGTGGGAAAACTTGCTGCAGGAGTATTTTGAAGATGCGATGAGAGCACCCTCGTCGGCATCATCATTAACGGCAAATCTATTTGTCAGGACAGCGGGGCAGTTGCTGTTTTCAAGGAGCCTGGCGGGAGTGGCATTAGAAGCGTTGACTTCATATGAAAAACTCAGACTGGGGGCGATGCGGTTATGCCTGTGTACCAAATGTTGGTGCAACACATTGCTCGAGATAACTCGGGATTGAGTCTAGCGAGGAGGAAAGATGCGACCTGCTTCTTGAGATGGAAAATATCAGTGATGTCTGACAACACCGCCCAGACGTGCCACCAAAGAGCAATAGGAAGTAAAACGATGGAGAGGAGAGTCGCCACCGTCATCTTGAATGTTTACCAGAGTACTGGGATCGCCAAGGGGGATGGTTCAAGGCAGTCTCTAGAGAACCACGGACAAGTTGATGAAATAAGGAGCTTCTCCAACAAGAAATTCGGCGAGTATCACGACGTACATCGCAACCTGGCCCTGGCAGAAGAAATACTCGACGCCCAGAAAAAGTGGAGAAAATTAATATGTGTCTGGGATGATCGGGATGGCATACAACCCTTTCTTGGACTCAGAAGCTGGAAACGCTTGCATGAACAGAAAGGGAAAGACCGATCCTGGGTCTGCTACTTGAGAAGATGCCGGAAATTATCAGTGTGCCGCGTTCGGACAAAAAGGTCAAAATAAGACTGGGAAGCGGAAACGACGTGTTGTCTACGAATTTAGGGACCATTTGAAAGTTACTGTGACCATCTTGGTGCCCCCATACTCACACGAGCCTGATTGAGGAATTTACGGAGCGGGTGAGATTGTCGCCAGCGAAAGATGAAGATCTGGGAAGTTTGAATATAGTGCACAAATTAATCCTACCTCATCAAGGGGAATCGGAGGGAGCAGCCAGCAAGCTGGACAAGCTGGTGAAGAAGATGGAGCCGGGCAGCTGTCTGGACCTGGCATGTGGAGGCGGAGAGCATTCTTGTGATGGGCGGTCCTGTGTCTGAATACAATCCTTCCACAGGTGGGGTTTAGCCCCTTTGTCGGTGACATAACGGAGAAAGAGAAGAGCGAGGTGCAGATAATGGCCGAGTGTAACGCGAGCACCACTGTAAATGTAGCGACAGCATTGCAATTTTTCTCGAGGATGTGCAGTTTGCGATCTCTAGATATGCTGGAGTCCGAACACCATTTGTTGACAGCGTTAAGCGTGGAGTCTTGGTCAGGAGTGTTGCAAATGATCCAGAAGCACATCAGGGGATGTATGAAAGGTCTTGAGGCGGAGATGGGATTTCCTGTGAGCGAGACCTACGATCTACCCACGAATGCGAAGTCTCTGGTAGGATCAGTCATGGCCAACTTAGGTGGAAGCTATTATCAACTACATGTGGCGATGGTGGAAGCATCTAGTCAGAGGGTGTTAATCGACAAGGCTTTCTCGGTGCCCAAGTGTGCACGATTGGCTTGAATGTCGCACCACTCTCACAAGTTGTTGCGGAAGATACTAGGAGCAGTGCCTGAAGATCGAAGAGAGTATTTGAGTGAGATCTGGTGGGACGAGCACTGGTGTCTGGAAAAAGAGAACACAAGTGACTTTGAAAGACAGAATACGATTGGAAAAGCGGTGAAGAGTGCCCCAGCCATGGAAGAGAACGTTTGAACCTCTGTTGAAAGCTTCGGTAGAACGCAACCTCCGGAGCATCAACCTGACACACGAGGAATGCCCATGCCATTGTCTGGCACAGACAGTTTGGTATCCGGAGCACTCGAACCTCTGCTTGACATGGGACGTGGAAGAAATTCGGTCAATAGGGCTACCCAATCACCAGCAGAAGGTCACTCTTTTTGTGGTGAGTACGAGCGCGTTGCGATGGATCGAGGAGAATGTGACGAAATATCGAGAGTCGAGAGCACCAACAGTGGAGTCAATACATGCTATTGACTACAGCCGGAGGCTTGAGTTGTTTGAGACTGCGTGTAAAGTATTCGCTGTGCTCAAGGAAGTGAGGCACGTGTGGAGTTGCATGAGATTCTTTCATGATATCGAGCGACGCTGAAGTCGTGGCTGTATACGGCGACGAAGAATCACATGAAGAAGCATCAGAGAAAATATCGACAGTTCCTGGCCGAGATCGGGCCCGAGGCCTTCAAGAAACCCTTGTTAACTCATCGTAATGCGATAACGATGGTTTGGAAAAGGGTTGGTAGAGTGTCTCGAGATAACACCAAAGCGAGGGAATCGATATTGGAGGCGGTCTTGGCAAAGAACGTGAGCCTGAGCTTGCACAATTCCTTCTGCTTGAATAAGGAATCTAAAGTGAAGGGTCTGCCGAATCAGACGAAAAGGCTACAAGAGCAAAAGATATGGATGCGAGCCTAGGAATAGCTGAAGGCATGGGATGAGATCGTAATCAGTTCCGATGACGAAGAAGAACTGGCAAGGCAAGTTAAGATGTCGAGTGTGTCTGGACCCAGTACCTCGAAGGCAAGGGGCACGAACTGAAGAGGGTGTTCAGGTATTGGTTCTTGACTTGAGAGCGGGTGAAAGAAAAAAGGGCTTGAGTGTGATCTCAGATGAAGTCTGAGGGCACGGAAAAGAAATTTAATAAAAAATTTTTTTTATTAGTATACTATATCTATATAAATCAAAATGCTGCATGACAATTTTATGAATGGGCAAGACAAAAGAATTTTTAATGATAGCTTTTAAAGCAAAATTTCAGGGTGGAGATGTATGCAGACTTTGAAATTGTTTTAACGATGATGTGACAATTTTGCATGGCTGTAATATTTGGGGTTTAGATAAAATTAAATCTGCTGCAAACTTCTGTAAATGACCACTGGCACTGTATCTTGAGACGCACTAAATTTTTGGGGGCTCACTGACAGACAACCACACACGATGAGGACATCGATCTTGTGCCAATCGGTCAAATTTGGAAAAATGACCTTGAGCAACGTTTAGTCTTGATTTTGGGGTGAAATGCAAATTTTCAAAAATTCGAATTGAACATGTCATGCTCAAGTTTCTCGCGACAACTGAAAATACAAGAAAATAAGATCAGAAGAAACAAACTACAATTGCGGGAAAGTAGTACAAAATAGGAGCGGGAAATTGCTATTCGATATTTCGCTGTATAAGTCGAACGAGATTAGAGCTGTCTAATTCCTAGAAAAATTCGCGACGAGAAGAGACCAAGAAGAATTGAGTGAACCTGAGTGAAACTTCGGTGGAAAAGTGGACAACTGAAGCTGCCCAATTGTCAAAACAGAAAACTTGTGTCTTGATTTAACACTTATTCATTCCAAACTTCTTGAGTTAAACTTGATTACTGGATTAATTCTAGGGTCGCTTATTAATTTAGTTACTCGATTATAGAAGTAGTGTCGGTATGTTAATACCCAAGTTAAATTTCTTGAGGCAGAACTAGAGAATTTCTCGAGAGAACCACGGACAGCTTGATGAAATAAGGAGCTTCTCCAACAAGAAATTCGGCGAGGATCACGACGTACATCGCAACCTGGCCCTGGCAGAAGAAATACTCGACGCCCACAAAAAGTGGAGAAAATTAATATGTGTCTGGGATGATCGGGATGGCATACAACCCTTTCTTGGACTCAGAAGCTGGAAACGCTTGCATGAATTTTGAAGCAGCGGAGTTGCTGAAGTTCTGGACGAAGAAAAAAGATGAGATTGACCCGACAGAAAGGGAAAGACCGATCCTGGGTCTGCTACTTGAGAAGATGCCGGAAATTATCAGTGTGCCGCGTTCGGACAAAAAGGTCGAAATAAGACTGGGAAGCGGAAACGACGTCTTGTCGACGAATTTAGGGACCATTTGAAAGTTACTGTGACCCTCTTGGTGCCCATACACCTTGCGAGCCTGATTGAGGAAGTTACGGAGCGGGTGAGATTGTCGCCAGCGAAAGATGAAGATCTGGGAAGTTTGAATATAGTGCACAAATAAATCCTAACTCATCAAGGGGAATCGGAGGGAGCAGCCAGCAAGCTGGACAAGCTGGTGAAGAAGATGGAGCCGGGCAGCTGTCTGGACCTGGCATGTGGAGGCGGAGAGCCTTCCTAAAATAGGCGGCCCTGTGTCTGAATACAATCCTTCCGCAGGTGGGGTTTAGCCCCTTGGTTCGGTGACATAACGGAGAAAGAGAAGAGCGAGGTGCAGATAATGGCCGAGTGTTACGCGAGCACCACTGTAAATGTAGCGACAGCATTGCAATTTTTCTCGAGGATGTGCAGTTTGCAATCTCTAGATATGCTGGAGTCCGAATACCATTTGTTGACAGCGTTAAGCGTGGAGTCTTGGTCAGAAGTGTTGCAAATGATCCAGAAGCACATCAGGGGATGTATGAATGGTCTTGAAGCGGAGATTGGATTTCCTGTGAGCGAGACCTACGATCTACCCACGAATGCGAAGTCTCTGGTAGGATCAGTCATGGCCAACTTAGGTGGAAGCTATTATCAACTACATGTGGCGATGGTGGAAGCATCTAGTCAGAGGGTGTTAATCGACAAGGCTTTCTCGGTGCCCAAGTGTGCACGATTGGCTTGAATGTCGCACCACTCTCACAAGTTGTTGCGGAAGATACTAGGAGCAGTGCCTGAAGATCGAAGAGAGTACTTGAGTGAGATCTGGTGGGACGAGCTCTGGTGTCTGGAAAAAGAGAACACAAGTGATTTTGAAAGACAGAATACGATTGAAAAAGCGGTGAATAGTTCCCCAGCCATGGAAGAGAACGTTTGAACCTCTGTTGAAAGCTTCGGTAGAACGCAACCTCCGGAGCATCAACCTGACACATGAGGAATGCCCATGCCATTGTCTGGCACAGAAAGTTTGGTATCCGGAGCACTCGAACCTCTGCTTGACATGGGACGTGGAAGAAATTCGGTCAATAGGGCTACCCAGTCACCAGCAGAAGGTCACTCTTTTTGTGGTGAGTACGAGCGCGTTGCGATGGATCGAGGAGAATGTGACGAAATATCTAGAGTCGAGAGCACCAACAGTGGAGTCAATACATGCCATTGACTACAGCCGGAGGCTTGAGTTGTTTGAGAATGCGTGTAAAGTACTCACTGTGCTCAAGGAAGTGAGGCACGTGTGGAGTTGCATGAGATTCTTTCATGATATCGAGCGACGCTGAAGTCGTGGCTGTATACGGCGATGAAGAATCACATGAAGAAGCATCAGAAAAAATATCGACAGTTCCTGGCCAAGATCGGGCCCGAGGCCTTCAAGAGACCCTTGTTAACTCATCGTAATGCGATAATGATGGTTTGGAAAAGGGTTGGTAGAGTGTCTCGAGATAACACCAAAGCGAGGGAATCGAAATTGGAGGCGGTCTTGGCGAAGAACGTGAGCCTGAGCTTGCACAATTCCTTCTGCTTGAATAAGGAATCTAAAGTGAAGGGTCTGCCGAATCAGACGAAAAGGCTACAAGAGCAAAAGATATGGATGCGAGCCTAGGAATAGCTGAAGGCATGGGAAGAGATCGTAATCAGTTCCGATGACAAAGAAGAACTGGCAAGGCAAATTAAGATGTCGAGTGTGTCTGGACCCAGTACCTCGAAGGCAAGGGGCACGAACTGAAGAGGGTGTTCAGGTATTGGTTCTTGACTTGAGAACGGGTGAAAGAAAAAGGGGCTTGAGTGTGAACTCAGATGAAGTCTGAGGGCACGGAAAAGAAATTTAATAAAAAAATATTTTTATTAGTTATTAGAATACTATATCTACTATATAAATCAAAATGCTGCATGACAATTTTATGAATGGGCAAAACAAAAGAATTTTTAATGATAGCTTTTAAAGCGAAATTTCAGGGTGGAGATGTATGCAGACTTTGAAATTTTTTTAACGATGATGTGACAATTTTGCATGGCTGTGATATTTGGGGTTTAGATAAAATTAAATCTGCTGCAAACTTCTGTAAATGACCACTGGCACTGTATCTTGAGACGCAATAAATTTTTGGGGGCTCACTGACAGACAACCACACATGATGAGGACATCGACCTTGAGCCCGGGGAGTATGTGCCAATCGGTCAAATTTGGAAAATTGACCTTGAGCAACGTTTAATCTTGATTTTGGGGTGAAATGCAAATTTTCAAAAATTTGAATTGAACATGTCATGCTCAAGTTTTTCGCGACAACTGAAAATACAAGAAAATAAGATCAGAAGAATCAAACTACAATTGCAGGAAAGTAGTACAAACTACAATTGCTATTCGCAATTTCGCTGTATAAGTCGAACGAGATTAGAGCTGCCTAATTCCTAGAAAAATTCGCGACGAGAAGAGACCAAGAAGAATTGAGTGAACCAGAGTGAAACTTCGGTGGAAAGGTGGACAGCTGAAGCTGCCCAAGGGTCAAAACAGAAAACTTGTGTCTTGAGTTAAACCTTATTCATTCCAAACTTCTTGAGTTGAACTTGATTACTGGATTAATTCTAGAGTCGCTTATTATTTTAGTTACTCGATTATAGAAGTCGTTTTTGTATTTAAGTACCCAATTTAAATCTTTTGAGTGTGTTTTGCATTGTTATGTTGAGCATTGTTATGTTGAGAATGGATCAATTGTCAACTTTCTAATAAAAAGTAACTATATACGTAAGGTTCCGAACCTGTTTTTAATGGCGTTTGTGTGTTTTGCGTACTTTGAGAACTAAGCATGGGGATGTTCTTGTTTCTAGAGTGGGGGTATTTTGCTAGTAGCTTTTAAGCTGTAACGCGGTATGTACTCTCACGTCGCAAGTGAACCGAATTGGCTCCGACCGTTTGAGGTAGAAAAACATAAGAGATAGTGACCCTGACTCTTGAGCCAATGATTATAGGGCCTGTTTTTGTTTAACCTCATATGTGACTTAAGTAAGCGACTGTTACAAGACCACGAGGTCACTCCTAAAAACAGGGCGACTACTTATTTATCATATTGATTTTGTTTTTGTTCAGTAGATAAAAATAATTTTCATCGGAGAGTGACCAACCCCTTCCCTCAACTCCTAGCGTCTACTCTGAAAACGAAATGCGTGTTAATTAAATTCAACTCAGGCCATACCAGGAAGCTAAAACTTTTTTTAAAGAAAAAACAGTTTCAACTTCTTCCCGAGACCCTTCCGGATTCTCGAATCCGGACGAAGACCGGTCTTGTCGTCGTTGTGGAAGGGTGGTCAAATACTCGCGATACCCCTCCACTTTCTCGGGAATCACTCTGTAACAATTGTAGCTGCACAGTCAGTACAATTCGGACTGGTCTTCCAACAAAAATGTCGATGTTAATTCTAATTCGTGTCATAGGACTGTTTTCTGCTAGCGAAAATTGTTCTTCTGATGACTTTCGCGCCTTTTCAGTGTTCGCGAAAACAAAAATGGTCACGTGTCTTTACAATCAATTTTTTAAAATTTCACATGTCAGCAGAAACCGACCCTTTCCAACTCGATTAGTTTATCAAATAAGGCCGTTAATCTTCAGAAACAGCCAGTCCTCCCAGTAAACTGTTCCAATAAAATTTCGATGGTCACTCATTTTGACCCCCATTCTGGGCAAATGTCACAAACTCCCCGGACAACCCGGTCAATGTCCTCATCCTTGAGTCTCGCGGAGTTCATTAAAATGGTACAGTGCCATCCAACAGAATTTACAAAATGCATGAAAAAACTTTTATCTATATCAAACCGACGCACTGCAAACTACAAATGACATTATACTACACTGTTATAGCCTTCTATTTTTTTTCACCAGTCTGCACGTTGAGGATATGACTCAAGATAAAATATCTTTCTGACTTTCAGTCCCTTATATCGATTAAAACTTCTTCTTCTAAGTTTAAGAAGTGTTGAGATACAGGACAGTCCTGCCAGCCAATAAAAAAATTTATCCTACTATGATTCCTCTCTTCGGAAATTTAGTTGTTATTGGCCCTGAATATTAAAATCAAGAAACTTGTTACGGTCAGAAAGATGGTTTAGCATTGAGGGCATCTTTTGCCATAATTTTGACAAATATATGGCTGCAGCAGTACGAAATCGCCAAAGGGAGGTGTAATCGTTAACTGTGTATGTCCGAATTTTTTTTTTTGGAATGAGTGCAAAGAATCCGTCATTTAAGGGTCAAAAGGTTCAGAATGTGAAAGCCATTCGAACTGGTATAACGTAAAATGCGGTGATATATCAGATGACGAGAACCCAGATATCAGTGTCGCCGTCTCTTACTGTCAAAAATGCATTGCCAAGATAGAGAAAATTAAGTCAGTTCAGCCAGCTATCTTTTTCTCCATTATGTTGATAATTTAGTCAGGAGGGTAAAGGGATCCTGAAGAGGCGTCGCGGGCAGCACTTTTACATTTTTCCAGATTGCAATTCAGAGTAAAGACACCGAGTACATCTATAATGCTGGAATTTTTAGATTTACAATTTATTATTGAAACAAACAGGAAGTTAACTGTAGATTTTATCAGAAACCAACAGATATAGTCAGAAAATGAGCTTTCTTTTTTAGAAAGGATGATAGAAGCAAGCGTTCAAAGTGTTTTCCGCAGTACTTTCACATTAAAAAAAATTGATAAAGCGCTAAAATTTAACCGTAAATAGTGATGTGATTGATTAACCAATATCCACAAGATTGATCATCGCAGGTTGTATCATCGGTGAACACAAAAACCAAAAACAAATGGCCAAAAATAAAAGCCATGTGACTAGAATAGCGACTCAAACGCATAGTTAAGCTCCAAAATCGGGAAACACATAGGACATTAGCGAAAATTTTGCGCGGTATCACTATTGCGCAGATAATTTTTACGACGAGCAAACTGAAAACCTGTATGCCCTCTTTGAAATCCGCCTTTTTTAGTGAACTGAAGTCAATAGTGATGTAGAGAACGGAATAATGTGAGAGCACATCTATTCATGTTGGCCAAACAATCTGACATCTCATAACAAGTACTGAGGTAAACCGAGAAACGGATACTCCCGCTGGACAACAAAAAAGACAGTGTGGTAGTGGTAGTGGTAAATCGGAGTTTGAATAAATGATTATCCACCAAGCTGCCAGGAATATTTGGTTACTTACATTGCTGGCGAAGCAAATCGGGAAGGAGAGGCCGGCAAAAAACACAAGCGACGTGTTTAAAAGTAGTGAGCTGACACAAAAGCCATAGTACCGGAGTCGAAAAATCGGCCAAAACAAAAAAACTTGGTTAACTTACATGGTAGCCTAAAATTAGCAATTATCCAACAAATTAAAACAAAAAAAAATAGAAAAAAATTAAGGAAATTGTCAGATAATTTTAGCACTAATTGCGGTTTTGATTGATCAATTTCTTTAGTTTTGATTTAATGACGTGTAGGACGCTTCATATGACCAACGATCATTTTGTACATATTAGTTATTGCCAACAATTTGGCTTTAAAAAAAAACCTGAAGATTCACATATTGTGCGAAAACGTTTGTTCATGTTACAATTTTATTGCATTCCCGAACTTGTCCTACTTACAGAGACTGTAGCATTCGCCCGGAAGTAGATACCGACGAAAAATAAAGCTAGATGATGAAACTACTGGCTAGCGTCTAAACACAGCTTCACATGATTTTAACCGTCTCTACCAAAGCCAGTTCTATGTGTGGTTCATTAACATAGGGTCGACAAAGTCATTACAATTCAAGGCTATCGGCCAAACCGCGCAAAATAATTACAGTTAAAATTTGTAACATTTACCCGGATGTACATACCGACGGAAAACATAGCTAGGTTCTAAAACGACAAGCTAGCGTCTAAACACAGCTTCACATGCTTTTAACCGTCTCTATCAAAGCCAGTTCAATGTGAGGTCCATAAATGACGGGTTGACAAAGTCCTTACAATTCGAGGCTATTGGCCAGACCGCGCAAAACAACTTAGTTGCATGCAAAAATAGTGAGCTCAGAATCACCAGACCACGAGGTCACTCCTAAGAACAGGGCTACTACTTAATTATTATATTACAATTGTTTGTGTTTAGTACTAAAAAAATCTGAGTTTTAATTTCTTCCTCTTTGTTACATCTTTTGGAAAACAAGCCAACATAACCAATTAATCTATTTTAGATGGCATTTTGAAAAAAAACGGAAATTACACCGAGTTAAACTAGGACGAAAAAAAGACGAGTCATTTCTGGACTTATTTTATGGCCGTTTTTTGCGCAAGTAAAAAGTTATCTTAGACAAAATGAAAAATACAATTTAAAAAAGGCAATCTAGATTTTCAAAGTGATTTAAATTGCACCATTTAGATTTTTTGTTATGTTAACTCGCTTCAATTTAGTTTCTGGGCCAAAGCTACGCGTAAGTTTTCAACTATTTTTGCTCAACAAAATAAGTTAACAGGTGAAATTATTTTTTAATAATGAGCTCAAATAATGAAAATTATTCAAGTTGGATAAACAGTGTAATTAGAAAATTGAATATAGTGGAAGTCTGTGCAGAGTAAAAACCCAAGCTAAATTTCTTCGTAACTGCTAACTAAAATTTTGAGAAAAAACGAAATAAAGCAAATACAGGCTGTTTGCCAAACGTGTTTTTTTTGTGTGTAGTCTCTTGTTTCACCAACATTTCGTATTTTTAAAATTGTTTCTTCAGTATCAAGCAGCAAATTTTTGCTGAAATCTGATGATACAGTTCGCTAAAATGGATTGAGTTTTCAACCTGCATGTTTGAGCAATTAGACGGTTTATCACAGCTTTTTGCGATGATTGAGCTTATTCAAAACAGAGATATTTTGTCATGAATATTCTTTTTGCTTCATTTAAATTCCCATTTCGGGTTGATTTTCTTTACATCAAAAGTTGAGGATTGATCAAGTATTTACATTAGAAGTCAATTGTGATTATTGAGCATTAACATCCTCGGGAGCCCTTTAGGTTTTCCATAGGAAGAACCAGAGCCAATTTTACGAGGAGATGGTTAATTTGCGTAGCGCTGTTTTTACCACGCACGAACGCGCTTTGCCGCCAGGCCCGGAGAATATCTCTGTCACTCGTCCCAACAGAAAAATTCCTCTCGGAATAAAAACCTCGAGTATCCAAACGATGTCGTCAACTTGGTTCTCGTCAACTGGCTGGCTCCATTTTGTACTGTGAGTCAGAGTGGGTGCATACTCTCGACGGAGACGCTGACAGATGATAATTATTCTCTATTCACGATCCTTCATGAATTTCAAGCAAGTTTCCGGGAGCTGTCATTTCCATTACCGACAGCGAGAAAAGGAAAGAGCGTACAATCAGGAAGCTGTTTGGCATCAGTGGGAACTCGTCGTCAGTTTCGTTGCTGACAAGATTCAAAGGACCCGAACTGAATAGGCCACGATGGTTCAAAGCAACTCATTAAGGAGGTTGGCAGAACCAAGACTGATCAGGAAAGCTCGTTTCACCATCAAAAAGAGCCTTTCCATCGCCCCAACAAAATGAGGGGCCGACGGTGGATTCATTTTCCAGTCGATGTCGTGGTTAATGATGACATTCCGTACGGCTTATTTGTATATTTCACTTAGAGTAAACTCGATTCCTCTGCGTGCCCAACAAATTAAAAAGCATTGACAAGATTTGATGAGGAAATCTTCTTCGATTAATAAAACACCGAAATACTGCAAAACACTTTTGATAGAAAGACAGTCCTTGCTCTCGAGATGTTTTGTTCGTTTTGTCAAACATGTGAACAAGCATATGTAAATTCTCTCTCTATGCGTTTTGTATGTATTGAAAACGGAACCGATATAGTCAACGCCAACATTTCTGAAAGGACGAGGGTCTTTTTCAGGTTTCTCAAATCTGATTGCTGGTAAATCGGCCAACATAGTTGTCATTCCAATCCCTTGAAACCGGCGACAGCAGAAACAACATGTACAGATTTTTTGAGAGCTTGGCAAAGCTCTATCACAAGGAAGCTCTGATGTACATAGTTGCGGATGTATTCCGTTCCGAAAAGCATGAACCTGTTGTGGATGTGCTCCAGCATCAATCGAGTTGAGGGCTTTTTGACATGAAGAATGATTGGAAACTTAGCAGTGTCTTTCAGTGGAGAGTTTCGAGGACGGCCTCGGGCTCGCAGCAATTTTCCATCCAAGAATGGAGAAAAGGAAGAAGCTTGCATTTTCTCTAAATTTCAGGAAAATTCCGGGCTCGCAATTTCAGGGCTCGCAGCAAATTTCCATCCAAGAATGGAGAAAAGGAAGAAGCTTGCATTTTCTCTAAATTTCAGGAAAAGACGTTTGCTGTGATTGAGCAAACAGCAACGCTTTAGCTTTTTTTTCACGATATTTGATTGTCGGGGTTCCAGTTTTCTCGTGTTAAACGTATAGAGCAGAATTGCACTACTCGTGTTGCAACACGGAAAAAGCGAAGCCAAACGAGTAGAATCGGGTTCAATGATATTCTGGATTCATCTTACCTAGAATGTTGTCGCATTGATCCAAATTCGATAAAGAGAGGATATAGTTTTTGCAATTAGCACAGAATGATTTCTGTTCTGAGCTGGATTTCATCCAGGCAAGGACGGCTGTGCTATCAGTCCAGTATACTGAATGTTCTGAAATTTAAACCTTGTTTCTTTCACATCGAGCTTATGAAGCCGGGCTCCTAAAAGAGTTGTAACTTTTAATACTCTCTTGTTTCTGAGGAGCTACTTTCGTATGAGCAATGATAAAGTTTGCGTGAGTATGAAAAACTTCTTCAGCTCGAAGGTAGACACAAGCAGCCATTGCGCTTTGGGAGGCGTCTCTGAAAAGATGTAACTGTAGGGACGGAAAAGACGTAGGAATTACCATGAAACGAGAAATTTTTTACCAATATTGAGTCAGTCATTTTTGATGACTGGAGTGTTTTGACCAGGAATTTAGTCATCCCATGCCATCCTGAACTCCAGTTTTCCTGGAAGAGAATTTGAAAGTAATCACAAAAAGCGCGAGAAAACCAGGTGGGTCGAATAGTGTTGCAACAGAAGACAAGAATTTACGCAGTGTCAATTTTGTAGAGTAATATTTGGATTCCACCTTCGGTTTTACAAAAAGAATGTCTTCAGCACTGTTCCAATTAACGCCTAGAACTTTTTGAGTTGTTTCTTTGTTGATCTATTCGGTATCAGCAATCAAATGAAGAGCTTCAGAACTATTTGAATCGATTTAAGTCAGATTGAAATCACCCTTATATAATTAAGATTTAAGAGCCAAAACTGAAATTTCAGCCACTGTCGCAGACTGAAAAGAGTGGACTAAATAATCCATATAGAAGCTTTCGTTGGTGAGATTAAAAATTTCAGGTTGATGTACGCAGTAATTTTTTCCTTTCTGCAGCAAGGCGAAAACCGCAAAGGAGTGAGTGCACTTACCACCGAATATCAGTATTCGTTTGTATTGATATTGATTTACACCCTTCTCCGACGGCCACCGAAAGCTTGAAACGTTTCGATCTTGTTCTTTCATTCCAATTTGCAATACATGCCTTCTTTGTCTGCCAAAACTGCTATAGAGTTTTCTCTAAAGCGCAGCAAGATTCCGAACATATTGTTAAGGAGTTCAGGACCTGGCACAAGACATGAGTTTAACGATAAGCCTTTGAACTTGGAAGCTGCATTGGAAACATGTCTTACCTTCCCAGGTTTATTCGGGTTGGTAACCGGTTGATGAGGAAGGTACCAAATATTTGCAGGCTGTGGAGACAAGAAGTTTACCGGTTAAAGGTAGCCTTAGTCAATTACGCTTTTCAGCGACTTTCTTTAAAGATCTAACATGACAAGATTTTTCTGTAGTCGGCGCTGCAGAGAATTTAATTGCCTTTTAGCGATTACGTAGTGATTACTTTAGCGGTAGAAAGACGTTATCTTTCCACAAGAGGTTGATGGGATATCTAACTCCATCACGAACGATACCAATTTGCATAAAATAGAGGAGCTTTTCATTTTTTGCAGAGTACCGCGTGATGTTGGTTCTGAGCGGATACCCGACCTTTCAAAAGTCCAAAATTTTTGACTAACTCACTTAACTTAGGCTTGAATTGTTAAATATCAAAGAAATTAGTTGAATGATGTGGAGTTTCATTCCGAAGAAGTTTATGTTTTATCGGGCCCGTTATAGTCCAACCCAGTGAGTTCCGAATTGCGTAAGGACTGCTAATGGGTCCCTTTTTGATGTAACGCTCGACAATGAACCAAAAAGCAGCCACTCCGAGTAAAAATTGATCCTTGTTGTCCTCGAATGAAGGAAAATTAATTTGGCTCAAATGGTTGAATTGAGCGCTTGTTTTGTTAAGTTGTGGTACGTTGACTATGTCAAACGACGGTTCATCAACCGACCGAGTACTAAACTGGCAGTGTAAAAAGAGAACAATCAGATTCAAAGCTTCTGATGCTCAAGTTCTCAAGTGAAGTGCGCAGTGTATCTTTGGAAAAAGCGCCTTGCCTGTTCAAGTCAATTGTCTGCTTTGGAATACCTTGTAGCACGTCTGTTGTTACTTTGCAGATGTACGCACAACTGCTGCAATTGCTTAAAATTCCGTAACACCTATCTAGTTTGTTTTCATTGAAAAGAGGGACGGGCATAAACTGCAGTTATTTCTTTGATGGCAGACTCCCTCCGGGTTCAACGCATCATTACTAAGTGGGTTTGCAACAATATGGGTATCAGCACTGACGATGTTTGATCGTTGAAGAACTGGCGTTTTATCTGAAACAGCCTTTCGTTTTCGTCGATGTAAGCTTAAGTGGTGTTTTCTGCCACAGTTATCAGTTGAAGCAGAGCTAAAGTTGTTTGACCTGCTCGTTTCTTTCATCAACTGAGAGTTTTAGGAACTCTGGGCAGACAATTTGAATCGAGTTGGTTTTCCGTTGGGCTGAGATGAAAGTTTTGTTTCCTTTCTGAGGTTTCAATACTTGTTGTTTTTGAATTGATCTTTTTCTTAAGATCCTCCGGTATATAGATCCTGCCGGTAAAGTATCTAAGTTTTCAGAAGTTTTTGTATAATTGTTCAGCCAATCACAGAAATCGATCAAATTGAGGTAACCTATACCGTGAGAGATGCAAAACTCCTCCCATTTCATGAAAAAGCCAGGAGGAAATTTTTTCCGAGCTGTTTTTCAGAGGTTGCTCGACGCAAGATCTGCGTCATAATTATTTGTCTGAAAGTTATGAACATTTTTTGTAGAAAAGCTGAGTATTTCACGAAAGTATTTGGATTGCGCATATGGTATTGTTCGAAATCCTCGAGTTGCTTGATGAAAGCTGATACTATGAATTTGGGATCTCCAAATTGTCTGGTAAGTTTAGTAATTGCTTGGTTGTACTGACTGGAGTTTGTACCAAAAATTTCAACAAGCAATTGGCGTCTCCAATGCAAAAAGATTGCAATTACGTTAATTTTTCAATCGGACCAGTTCGTGGATTGTTGCCAATTGCATTTTGGAACAACGCAAACCAGTTATTCGAGAAGATCACGATCATATTTGGACAATCAGAACTCCGGGAGTTTAGAACCTTTTAAGCGATAGGCGTTTTAATTGCCTGAAATCTCAGTGGTTGCGAGATAAGCCGGTTGACTGTAATGACATTTGCTCAGATCTTGATCAGGTGGGTCCAAATGTAGATCATAACTAATGTCTCTGAATACGAAGTTATCCCGTTGATTTGTTGTCATAGAATAATCTGATGTTAGCGGCAAAACTGTTGTTTTGCGTGAAAAATGGTTGCTCGGGTGAAGGAACCTCAAAGGGGTTACTGTTGATCCTATCTGGTAAAGTAACTGAATGCGAAGATGATTCAGAAGGTCCTAATACCGTGATGTCACGAAAAGTTTTACTGGACAACTTTGTTGGTTGATCTCATAGCACAAAACCAGAAGATTTTCTCGGAGTAACGAGAGGTGAATTATGGCTGTAACTCATTTCCATAAGATTCGTAGAGTGATGTTGGTCATAGAGTTGGAAATCGATGAAAACCACTCTAGTAGATGCACCAGAAGTTTTATGTCATGACAGGACTGTTTGAGGTGCTAGCTGTCAAAAATCTTGTGGGCACTGCTGAAGCTGAAAACAAATTGGGGAGCTACAAACTGGAGTTGCTGATGCCAGCAATGTCTGCTGGTTGAGAACAGTGTTAGTGCTACGGACAGAAGGGCGATCGTAGTCGCCTTGTAACTCAAAAGTTTTTCGTAATTTTGACTTTCTTTTAAACGTTGAAAATTCGACTGCGTAACAAAGAGGTTCTTTCAAGACAATCTATTGCTTCCACGGAAGAAAACGCTGCCAGTTCATCAGACAATTTTTCAATTTCTGTGATACAAAAAACTAATTCACTGAGGGTCAACTGAACATCCTTAACATCTGCTGAATAATTAAAGACTTCCCCTGTCAGTTGCCGTTCAAGTTCTTCACTGGAACGATATTTGTAATTCCATTGGTTGATGAGCTTTTTCAAAGTGCTTTTTTGCTTATCAGCTTTAAAAGTCTCAGATGATTGAAACTTGGCTTTAAAAGTCTAGCTTTGAAATAGCAAAGTGTTTCGGTGTAACAAGAAGGGGGCTGGCAAGACGGGGCTTGCTATACAAGCGGCTGTTTGTTTCAGCGAAACACAAGGGAAGCTCGAAGGCGACCAGCAGAAGCGAAGGTGAGCTAGGTAGAGTCAGCTGTAGAAGCCGCTATGCGTTTCTGCAAAAGGCGAAGTAAGCTGGAAGTAAGCTGGAAGCTTTTTAGATTAGTTCGCTTAAGTAACCAGAGAATTGAAAATTAGAGAGCATCTTTTAGAAACTGCACGAGTACATGTAGTGTTAGTTGACCTTTCTTTTGTTGTCTGTTTCGTAGGATGCCGTAGCATCGCTCTGTTACTTACGACAGCCCGCGTTTTCAATTTAAAGTTATCATGCGTGGTATTACCAAAAAGCTTTCAAGTCTGTTAAATTTATTTGCTTTAGAACCAAATATTACTTTTTTGAAAGAATTTTTTGATTTTCAAACCTTTGTGTTGAATTGACTGAAGTTTTCCAACTTTTGGTACAATTAGAAATTTATACTACATGTAATTTTAAAGTCAAAAGAAAGTATTTTTTGATTCTTGGACAACGAAAAAGTTTTAGTCTCTCAAATTTGGTTAACGTTGTCCATTAAAAAGATGAGATAAAATTTCAACCCGTTGTTTTACTTCAGCACTATAGCAGCTTGTTCAGTACGAAAGGCAGTGAAATTTCGTTAATTCGCAAAAGCGTGAATGAAAAAAAATCCTAACTTATTAAATTATATCATCAGAAATCGGCGAAACTTTTCTGCCATCTTCTTTTCGGCCTTTTATTCCAAAAACCCAATTAATTGCGAATTGAGACAAGTTTTGTACAGAGCTAAGACTTTGACTGCAGTTTTCTTCTCAATTCCTTTTTTGAGTTGGTGTAACATAGGAAAGATTTCAACTCTTTTTGAAGATTCACCTCTTTCGAGAAACATTTACAGTCGCACTGGTTTTTTTGGATTAATTAAGGTGTTTTAAAATTCATACTCGCAATCAAATCTAAGCTTGTTATGGACGCCATTAATGTCCTGTTTTTTTTATTGGCAGTTGAGTCAACCTTCTGACTATTGAGTTTGAGGATATTCAAACTTCGATTCCTGGTAGGTTTTCCCGGAGCGCAAACTATCTTCGATGTCACGATTCCATTTTTGACATTTTTCCATTAGCCTTCTTTCACTCTATCTGAAACTCCAACCCAGAAAAGATTTTTTTTTTCAATTTCTGAGAGAAAAACTTTACCTCACTGGCAATTTTGTTTATGTTCCAAAAAAGTAGACCACCTCGGGTCTAATTTGGCAAATTTAAGCAGACTGCAGTTACCCATGGGCGCAGTGAGTAAGTAAAATCTTACTTTATTTTTTATAATTTTGATGAGAAACCAACACATAATCGTCCTAAATAAAACTTCGCGTAATTTTTCGTTATCAGTAGAACTATAGACTTATTAAAACAGCAAAATCATCTTTAAACGTTCGTCTGTTTTTTTCTCCCGATTTTCGAAGAATGTGAGGAATATACAGTTTTGGGGTAGTTTTTTGCTCCGAGTAATTTATATAAAAATTATTTGCTTTGTTAGGGGCTTTATTTATGGATATAAGTGGGCTCAAACGGGCGCATAAAACCACTAAGTTATCCGGACTATCAGATGACGAGAAAGATGTCAACCTTAGCTGCTCTTTTTATGTTTTATTGCTGAAATTATAACATGCGAATAATTTAGAGGTGGCGAATTATCCTGCAAATAAAATTGTCCCGAAATGAACTAGGGCAAACTAATTTGTTTCATTCATCCCCTTTACAACTCAAATTTTAACATTTCAAGTCTGATTTGGATTTTTTTTAGCCTAAAGTTCATTGTTTGTCAAAATTGTGTTTACCAAAACAGAAACAAGTGAAAAGGCAGTCGGAACATTTAGGACGACGAGCATATAGGACGACTTTGACGATGAGCAGTTTTCTTGACGAATATGCTAACTTGAAAAAACACCAGTTGAATCCTAAATGCTGTTTTTTCGTTATAAATTGTTTCTTTTCCTGTTGCACTGCTTGTTTTTGTAAACTAATGTCTAACAAGACTGCTCGTATCAGGGCAAAGCCCTGGGTTTTCCAATTACCAATTAAATACATTAAAAACGTTTTCAAAATCATTCCAACACACTCTATTTGAAGTAGAAACTGACGCAAATTCTGAGGAAATTTTCAAAATTTATAGTCGCAATATAATTTTTATGCTCAACTAAACATTATTTGCGAATTTTGTTCATAAATAAAGGCTGGCTGAGTTTTTCAAACAAAAAAAATGACATTGTTCTTGTACGTGTCTGAATTTGAGGTTGTTATGCTTTTTATATGTTTTGATATACTTTAATCTTTAATCTATCGAAAAATTCAGGTTTCGACAAACAATTTTCAAGCTACAAATTAAAATGTAAGGTTCTTACTCACCCGGGTTGACCAAAACTTCTTGTCATACAATTTCATACAATTCCATACGTACAGAAAATTGTATGAAAACTCTATGATAAGCATTTTTCCATTTATGAATATTGTATGATAGTGTGTTTTTCCATAAACAAAAAATTTTGATTTTTTTCTTTTTAAATTTAGTTTCAGAAAAATTTTCGGTTGTAGTTGCAACCGAACACAAGTGACACAGACCTTGGTTACTCAAAACACCAAAGGTTACTCAAATGTCTTTTACAATTGATATAACAAAATTAACAAACATTTATTTTTTGGCAGAATTTTTTAATGATGATTATTTTAAATTTTTGAATTTTCAAATTATGAGACATTGATCAAGGCATACATAAACACCCCATACAGAAGAAATAGGATATTTCCGCGTTTTTGAAAAAAATATATTAGTGAAAAGAAAATAAAAGCCAACTTTATCGTATCCTGGACTACGTTATGCACACAAAATATTCAATTTTGCATGCAAAAAAAATTTTTTCGAAAAACGTTTGTTTGCGTACGAAATTCGATTTGCGGTTGAAAAAAAAAACAAAAAAATTTTTGGGCCAAATTTTCAAAATTACTTTGTGTCGCCATCAAAAAAAAATGCCAGTCATACAATTTCCATATATGGGAATTGTATGATCAGCATTTTTTTTCAAAAAACGAAAACCTCAGTTTTTATCACCAGACTGTTTTATTAGAATCAAACAGCCACAGAAACGAGTTTATACCAGTTTTCAACCATTTTTAGAAATTGTATGAAAATTGTATGACAAGCATTTTCCCACACACTTAATGTATGGAATTGTATGATAAGCATTTTCGGTGTATGGAGGTCAACCCGGGCATAGCTCTGAGAAAACTCATATAACACTCATAATTTTATATCACACAAAAAATCGAGAAAAAACGATGTCTGTTAAAGTTGTTCCCTTCGGCCACTTGATTTTTTTTGTTTTAGAAAATTCTTGGTTACCGTACTTTTGATCAAAACACAAAAAATAGCTAAGCTTTGATGAATAATAATAATTTTTTAATCAAGGAAAAAGCTAGTCATAGAGTTTTCAAGTATGCAAGGTTAATTGTCATAGATGTATTATAATTTAATATGTCTTAGAATTATTTGCTTTTTATTTTTCACATTTTTCACTATTGTATGACAAGAGGTTTTTCACATGTAGAAATAATAAGATAAGAAGTTTTGATCAACATGTAGAAATTTCAAGATAAGAAGTTTTGATCAACTGCTCCAGAGAAAAAAAATCACTTTCTTTTTCGAGCTCTGAGCTGCTCGTTCAAAAGTCTATGCATATCTATAGCTTTTAAGCCTGTCTGCTTGAACTTGACCAAACCGCACAGAAGTTTTTTGCATCTTTCCAATGCATTCTTTTATTCCAGTGGAACGAGTATCCTCCTAGGACTGCTCCTGGACACACTGAGTTTCGTCCGAGGAATTGAAGGTAACAACTTCTGTTGATCCAACGTTTCCATGACATTTAATTCTTTAGTACATATTCCTGCGACAATTCGGACCAAACGGCATATCGAACCTTAGAACAGGCTGGTTCAGGTAAAGGCAAAAATAAAACGTTTCAATAGTATTTTTTTCCCTTTTAGTTATATCAGTCTCGATTATATGATTTTTTAAGAAAATGACTTTTTCCGAGATCTTTCAAAACATTAATGTCCCCTGTGATACAAATTTAGTATAGTTAGAAAATTTTAGCATCCCACCCTCAAAAACAGTAATTTTTGACGCCAAAGGCGCTTTGAGAAAGTTTTAGGGCCAAGCGTGTTTGAGGCCAAGAGTGTTTTTATGCGTTTTTATGAATTTGGACGCTATATAAACCAATTTTTGTTTCTTATTCAAATCTGCTGTTTTGCTTAACAAATAACTAAAAGATATTGTGGGAACCACCCAAACTATTGGTGAACAAAACCTTTTTTGATTGATGCGACAGCTTCCGCGATTGCTATCAGTGTGGATAGATTTTAGGATTTCTCCTTCTAAATAAGCAAGTTTGGTTTCCGGTAACATTCCCGCATACATGCATCACTCATCGATTTAAAAAAATTTCAAAAATTGTAATGTTCCAGAAAAATACAGAGTTGAAGTTACAAAAACTTGCCGCAGCAGAAAATGTATGACTTGCATTAGGGTTAGTTGAGACATCGTGTTTTTAAGGTATACTCATAAGTCTATCTTGGCAAAAGTAAAAAGTATTTGTATATGTTTATAAGATCTCTTTGTAGTATATGTTGTGGTAGCCGGGGGGGGGGGGCGGGGGGGGGGGGGTGTTTGGTTTGGGTGCGGATTTGCCAATGTATCAAGATAGGGAAAGAATTGAATTGGCAAGGTTTTATGGTTTGTGAGATGGTAAGAGAGTGGTAAGAAAAACAGTTTTTTTGTTTTGTGTGGAAATGTCTGGATTTTCGCAAAAATCACGGCGCGCGTTACCTAATTGGTCAATATCATTGGTGTATTACGTGTACATTGTGGAATGAAAGTATTATATTATGTTTACTTGTTCATGGTAAGTCAATGGTAAGAGTTTTTGCGCAAAATAATAGATTTTGTATCAAAAAATTTTAAAGTTTTTCAAAAAAATTCAAAACACGATAAAAATTGATATAGTTTCACTTGTTAACTAATTTATTAGAGGATCTTTTTTTAAAAGAGTGTTTCATCCAGCAGAAACTGTGCTGAAACCTACTGAACCTTCGAAAAATCAAATTTTTTGAGAAAAAAAATTGAATTACAAAGAAAGTAAATAAATCACTGCATCGCATTTTGAATTTACTGCAATATTTATACGTACAAATAAAAAACTACATAACAACATAAAATTATCTATAAAAATCAAAACATGCACATCATGAATATGCATGATACTATCCATCCTTGCAATTGTTAGCTGATTTACATCTAGAAACAAAGAAAATAATAGTTTGACCGAATTTAGGATAAAAAAAAGGTTAATGACTTACACGCATGTAGGTATTGAAACAACAAAATCCCATACACAAGCTTTATGTACTGAACAAAGGTTATTGAACAATGTTTTACAGTCTAGGTTGAAAAAAAATTCAAATTTTCAATTAAACAGCTTTCAATGTCTACTTTTCAGGAAACTTAGGTCTGAAGAAAAACAAAATAGATAGTACAGAGACAAAAACAATGAAAAGTCCCAAAAAAGTGACAATACTTCTATAGAAACCTGAAAACTCAAAAACAATAGCGACTGGTCCGAATTTTTTAATTTGACCACTTGATAGTCTATCTTCCAAGACTATCACTTCGGTTACTTGCACCGAAACCTTTTCTAATCTCAAGCTTTCTCCACTTAGTTATGGATAATGCAACTGTTCAGCTGCATTCCGTGAAGTCAAGTCAAGAACAAGGATGTAGTGTCTTTGAAAATCTTCAATCGGAAGAGCTCGAGAATCTTCGTTAAACTGTAGAAGCTGGAGAAACCGCAACCTTCGTCTGTTGCTATAGGGTTTTCATCTGATCCCATCTCCTTCTCCCAAAGGAAGAGGAAGTCGTTGAATGGTTGAGCCAAAAATCTAGAGTCAGGGATCTCGGGTTAGTTCTTTTCCAACGTGCTCAGACACTTCTTCCGTCACTTGCATTGATACAAGTTGGTTCTCTGTGATGGTACTTGCATCTTATGATGTTCGTTGAAACCCCTTCGCATCACTTACATCATGTGCCATTTGGCCATTACATCATGTGACTCGGATTGGGATGTCCATTCGTGCAGAAACTGTTTCTCGTACATGGGTTTGTACTAGACCAGGCAATATTTCTACCGAATTTATAAGGTTGCTGTTTTGCACTGAGAAGATCAATTAAGGCGAGCAATAAGGTGAGTAATAAGGTGAGTAAAAAAACTGAGTATAAACAAGAATAATGACTGATTTAGAGCTGAGCGAGGAGGTAATTGACGGTCCGCGGTTGAGAATACAATCAGAAAAATGTTTACCTTTTAAGCGGTTGAATCTTCCAATTAAGTAAAATACATACGAAAAAAACTCAAAAATAATCGACCACAGGTTTTGCTGAAAAAAATTTAAAAAAATACCGATTTAAGTCAAACACAAAAATTATAATAAGTGGCATCTTTGCAAGTTTTATCATCCAGTCAATTGCCTTTTTTGCTTAAAACCAAAGAGAAGTTGTCGATTTTTAAGTAAATAGCCAAGTTCTTTGAATGTATTGCAAGTTTGAGAGGATAGCTCTAAGTTGATGAATTTTTCGAAGCAAATCTCTGGCAATCTTATTTCAAACCTGGTCATGCAGGATTTAGAATTTTGAAAATTCTTTCAAAAAAGGGAGGAAAAAAACATTGTTGGTGAGTTTTGACAAATTTGGGAATCGGCTAGGGGATAAAAAGAGTCCTTGATATAATATCATACGACTTTTTGATCAATTTGAAGTTTTCGAAAAAACAATTCTTTTCCTGTCAGGTGTAATTGAGCTAATTCATCAAGTAATTCACTAAGTAACTCAAAACTTTGTTCTAAAGTAAATCTTTGATTCAGTAAGTTTCGCTAAAGAGACTTTTACTTAGCCAGATAACTTTTTTTTGTACAATATAAACGTCCAAAAACGTATGAAAAAGTAAGAGTCAACATCTCTTCCATCAATAAGAAAATAAATTGGATTTTTTTCTTTTAAAGTAACTTGAGGAAATTCATATTTTTTGCTGATGGAAATGTTTAAAATAATGATTAAGATGTTCAAAACGTTAAAGGAAATGACAAACAGTTCATTCTCAGAAAATTCTGGATTCTGATGATCTCCAACAAACAGTATTTCTAAAATATTAACAAATTCTGATTAGTTGATTTTCCTTATGCAATAGTAAATAAAGCTGATTTTAATCTGATTTTCTTTTGGCTTAGAAGCAACCAAGATGAACAAAAAGAAACAAAAAGAAAAAATTCAAAATTCAAGATGGAAGCTGGACGCTACAAAGTCTTCAATTTTAAGCTTTCCAAACAAGATCCTAACAGTTTGTGCAGCAAAAAATAAAAAAATTTCTTTGTGATTGTGTTACATAAAATAAGAAACGGTGACTATCGTTATTTCGACGCTTATGAAAACAACAACACACTCTTTGATAAATCAATGCTACTTTGTACTAAAGCAGACTTGACGACTATACAGAATATGGTCAATCAGCAAGATATCATCAAAATTTGTACATAAGAGAGACCAAACAAAAAAAGCGATTTAATTTGGTCGCTATGGTAACACTTTTTACAGCAATGCTAAAAAAACTTACCCAAGGAATGTCCAGATTCAGTGATTAACGAACCACGTTTGAGGAATAACCATGTTAATTCTTTGATTTCGGATCAAAAACGCAAAACAACCATACAATGACAATCTACTCGACCGCTTGCCGTTCATTTGCATGAAACAACCAATCTTGAAACGTCCCCTTCCGAATAATTTCGTGGAGTTTCGATGGATAATTTACTGACGGAGCAGACCATTTAAACAAGCGTTTTCTCCGATGCAAAGATTGATTTAAAACCAATTACCCCAAAAATGTTTACACTCTATGTAAGACGTTGTTTGAATAGAATAGATTTGCCACTG
Organism: Symsagittifera roscoffensis; assembly: GCF_963678635.1. Classification (NCBI taxonomy): domain Eukaryota; kingdom Metazoa; phylum Xenacoelomorpha; order Acoela; family Convolutidae; genus Symsagittifera; species Symsagittifera roscoffensis. Next base: position 4,371,376 of record NC_087063.1, on the reverse strand, counting down.
GATGGATTCAAAATTGAGTATTCCAAAGAACAAATTTTAATTTTCCAAAGAAAAAATTCAATTACCCGGGGATAACTGAAGAGCAAGCCTTGAAAAAATTCCGGATTACAACCAAGCCACCTACCTGTTGGAAAACTACGACTACTTTAAATCAATCTGGGAACAAGAAAAGATGAAAACATTTCGCGGTTTACTACAGTGGCTTGATAACAAGAAGTATTTCCTACATTTGAAGCTCTGCAGAAAGCGATAGAATTTAATCATGACAAATAGATAGATATGTTAAAGCGCGGCTGCACACTGCCAAATCTAGCGAATACCTGTCCACACAAATCAACCCACTTTAAATGTTATCTTCTTCTCAAGTGAAAGTAGTCCTGCCAATCAGATTCTACTTTCTTTTTTTAGAAAATTTATGTTTAGGTCGTTTCCAATCAGAAATAAAGTTCTATTTTAGGAGTTGTTTTCCCACATTGTCGTTTCCAATCCCAAAAATGATCACTTTTGTTCTTCTTGTTTTTTCCAATCAGAAATCTTTTTTCCTTTTATGGGCTCAAACCTTTCAAATCAGAAAAAATGTACACAAACAAAAATTCCAAAAATTGTTAACCACAGGTTGCTGCTGTACAAATAAGAAATATTGCCAATAAAAGTAACACAAAAAGAAAAAAATTATAATAATACGTAGCATCTTTGCAAGTTTTATCATCAAGTCAATTAAATTTTTGGTTAATAACCAATGAAAAATTGTCAATGTTTGAATGGAAAGACAAGTTCTTTGATTTTGATGTACAATTGACAGGATAGCTCGAAGTTGATGAAATATTCAGGAAACCTTACACCAAATCTGATCATGCAGGATTTTGAACTTTGAAAATCATCAAAAAAAATGGTGGAATGAACAAATTTGGTTGAGAGTTTTAACAAATTTGGGAGTTGGATAAGGGATAAAAAGAGTCTCCGATATTTTATAAAACAATTTTTTGATCAGTTTCAAATTTTCGGAATAAATAAATTTTCTTCCCTTGTCAGGTGTAATTCAGCAACAAGTTGAAGGCTTTGAAACTCAAAATTTTGTTCAAAAGTATAACCTTTGGTTGAGGAAGTTTCTATAACAAGACCTTTACTTAGCAGGATACTTTCATTTTGTCACTTCATCCTCCAAGGAATGGAAGTTAACAACTTCTGTTGATCCATTTTTTTCCATGGCATTTAATTATCTAGTACATATTTTGAGACATTTCGGACCAAACAGCATCCGACCGTGGAACAAACTGGTTCAGGTAAAGGCAAAAATAAAACGTTTCGAGATTTTTTTCCTTTTTTAGTTAAATCAGTCTCGATTAAATGGTTTTTTTAAAAAAATTGACTTGTTCCGTAATCTTTCAAAACATTAATATCCTCTGTGAGACAAGTTTGAAATAGTTGGAAAATTTTAGCACCCCACCCGCAGTAATATTATTTTTTGACGCCAAAGGCGCTTTGACAAATTTTTAGGGCCAAGAGTGTTTGAGACCAAGAGTGTTTTTATGCAAGCTAAATTTTTTGAATTTAGACGCTATACAAACCAGTTTTTGTTTTTTAGTCAAATCTGCAGTTTTGCAAATCAAATAACTGAAAGATATTGTGGGAACCATCCAAATTATGCGAATAAAATATGGCAAACAAAACAATTTTTCGGCTTTCGGGATTGCTATCAGAGTGGATCGGTTTAAGGTTTCTCTTTCTAAACAAGCAAGTTTGGTTTCCGATAACATTCCCACATAAATGCATCACTTATCGGTTAAAAAAATTACATTTTCAAAAACTGCAAGGCTCCAGAAAACTTTAGAGTTGAAGTTACAAAAACTTGCCGCAGCAGAAATTGTATGACTCACAATGGGGTTAGTTGAGATATTGTGTTTTTAAGGTATACTCATATGTCTATCTTGGCAAAAGTATTTGTATATGTTTATAAGATCTCTTTGTAGTATAAGTTGGGGTAGACGGGGGGGGGGGGGTTGTTTGGGTGCGGAACCCCCTTTGCAGAATGTAGGCTCTAGAGCATGCGGTCCGATTCCTTAGTATTAACATATAGAATAGGTTTGCCAATGTATTAAGATAGGAAAAAAATTGGCAAGGTTTTATGGTTTGTGATATGGTAAGAGAGTGGTAAGAAAAACAGATTTTTTATTTTGTGTGGAAATGTCTGGATTTTCGCAAAAATCACGGCGCGCGTTACCTAATTGGTCAATACAATTGGTGTATTACCGGTAGGTTGTGGAACGAAAGTATTTTATTGTGTTTTTTGGTTCATGGTAAGTCAATGGTAAAAATTTTTGCGCGAAATTAGATTTTTTATCAAAACAATTTAAAGATTTGCAGAAAAATTCAAATTACGATAAAATTTGATATAATATGACCCATTAACTATTTTATTGGATGATTGTGTTTTTAAAACAGTGCTTTATCTAGCAAAAACTATGCCTAAACCTCCTGAAATTTCAAAATTACACACTTTTTGAGAAACAAAATTGAATTGCAAAGAAAGTAAATAAATCACTGCATTGTATAGTAAATGTATTGCAATATTTACACTTACAAATAAAAAATTACATAATTACATAAAATTACAAATAAAAATCAAAACATGTACATCATGAATAATATTCAAGTTTTTCTGGTAGAATTTAAAAACAAGAATTCTGAATAAATTGCGTAGAATCTACATAAAATATGATTTTTTCGAAGTTTTCTGGTAACCAATAACTTTATAAAATAACATGAGGAAGTTTCATTATTTTTGTTGATGAACATTTTTAAAATAATGTTTAAGATGATTAAAAGAATAAACATTTCGTTTTTAGAAATGCTGGATTCTGATTGGTTGATCTCCAACAAACAGTGTTACTAAGAAAACTACTCAATTGTGACTGGTTGATTTTCCATATGCAATAGTAAATAAATTCATTTCAATCTGATTTTTTTAGCTTAAAAGCAATCGGTGCATGTTTTGCTTAACTACTTGAAAATAATTTCAATTAGTCTGAACAATTCAAAGTGAGTGTAATTAAACAATTAACTTTTTGGTACATTTTAAATCTCTCAATTTGTAGGTATCAAAGGGGTAAAATCCCAAAAATCCTATGTATTTGAATTCGAGCTCAGAAACTCTTTTGATAACTTGCAGAAGTGAAAAACTATCCATCCTTTCAATTGTTAGCTGATTTACATCTAAAAACAGAAAAATTGATAGTTCGAGAGTACACTTTAGGTAAAAAAAAGAATAATGACTTACACGCATGTAGGTATTGAATCAACAAAATCCCATACAAGTCGTATGTACTGAACAAAGGTTATTGTACACTGTTTTACAGTCCAGCTTGAAAAAAAATTCTCAAGTTTTCAATTAAACAGCATTCAATTACTACTTTTTCAGGATACTTAGGTATGAAGAAAAACAAAATAGTTAGTAAGAGACAATAAAAACAAAAAATCCCAAAAAGGACAATAATTTCATAGGAACCTGAAAACTCGAAAAAAAAATTTTTTTTGCGACTGTTCCGAAATTGTCAATTTGACATTTGATAGTCTTTTCCCCATGACTATCACTTCGTTTACTTGCGCCAAGGGAAATTGGAAAACTTTTTTCTAATCTCCAGCTTTCTCCACTTAGTTCTGGATATTGCACTATTCAGCTGAATCCTGTAGTGAAGTCAAGTCAAAAACAAGGATGTAGTGTTTTTGAAAATCTTCAATAGGAAGAGCTCGAGAATCTTCGTTGAACTGTAGAAGCTGGAGAAACCCTAATCTTCGTCTGTAGCTATAGGGTTTTCGGCTGATCCCATCTCCTTCTCCCAAAGGAAGAGGAAGTCGTTGAATGGTTGAGCCAAATATCTAAAGTCAGGGATCTCGGGTTAGTTCTTTCCCACGTGCATTGATACAAGTTAGTTCTCTGTGATGGTTTTTGCATCTTATGATGTTCGTTGAAATCCCTTCGCATCACTTACACTATGTGTCAGACTCGGATTGGCATGCCCATTCGTGCAGGAAGAGTTTCTCGTACTTGGGTTTGTACTAGATCAGGCGAAATTACTACCAAATTTATAGGGTTGCTGTTTTGCACTGAGAAGATCAATTAGGTGAGCAATGAGGTGATTAAAAAGGTGAGTAAAAAAACTGAGTATAAACATGAATAATGACTAGTTTAGAGCCGTGAGAGGAGGTAGTTGACTGTAGTTAAGCTGAAACTAAAATGTTTAGAGCTGAGAGAGGAGGCAGTTGACGGCAGTTAAGTTAAAAATAAAATGATAATTTGTTAAAAGTGAAGAGTACTTTCAACTCAAATATGCAGTTTAACCAATCAGAATTGAACTTCATTATTTGTTCTGTAGTCGTGCCCAACCAGATGTCAGCATCCTTTTTTGGAACTTTAAAATTAAAGTTATGTCCAATCAGAAAAAAAGTTCCATATTAGGATTTTGTTAGACATTGTACTTTCCAATCACAAAAAATGTCCTTTTTATTTTGGTTGTTGTATCCAATCGGGGAAATGTTTACCTTTTAAGGCATTGAATCTAGCAATTAAGTGGAGATACACACAAAAAAACTGCAAAAAAAATTACCACAAGTTTTTGCTCTAAAACAAAAAAATGGCCTATAGAAGTCAAGCAAAAAAATTATAACAAGTAGCAGCTTTGCAAGTTTTCTCATCCAGTCAATCGCATTCTGCTTTTAACCAAAGAGAAGTTGTCGATTTTTGACTAAATAGTCTAGTTCTTTGATTGTAATGCAAGTTTGAGAGTATAGCTCTAAGTTTTTAGAAGCAAATCTTTGAAAAACTCATTTCAAACGTGGTCATTCAGGATTTGGAACTTTGAAAATTTTTTCAAGAAATGAAAAAAAAGAACTTTACTGAGGAATTTTGACAATTTTGGGAATGGAATAAGGGATAAAAAAGTCTCTGGTATATTATATTACAATTTTTTGATCATTTTCAAGTGTTTGAGGGTAAATAAAATTTCTTCTCCTGTCAGGTGTATTTCAGCCACAAGCTTAAGGCTTTGAAACTCAATTCGTTTTGTTCTAAAGTAAATCCTTTGATTCAGTAAGTTTCGCTAAAGAGACCTTTAATTAGCCGGATAACTCTATTTCAATCAGTATAAACGTCCAAAAACTTATGAAAACGTAAGTGTCAACATCTATTTCATCAATAAGAAAATCTATTGATTTTTTTGGTTTTTCTTATAAAAGTAACTTGAGAAGTTCATTTTCTTTGCAGATGGACATTTTTCAAAAATGATTGAGATGTTGAAAAAACAATAAACAGTTCAATCTTAGAAAATGCTGGATTCTGATGATCTCCAACAAACAGTGTTGCTAAAAGCTTACTCAGTTCTGATTGGTTGATTTTCCATATGCAATAGTAAACAAAACTTATTTCATTCTGATTTTTTAGCTTAAAAGCTACCGCTGCATATTTTGCTCAATTACTTGAATTTATTTTCACTTACTCTGAACAATTCCGAGTGAGTGTAATTAAATCATTAATTTTTTTGGGACATTTTAAATCTCCGATGAGCAGAAAATGAGTTTCCATTTGAGCAATAAGCACGTAAAGTCAACCTCAAAGTCAACAAAATCTGCATCGAGTGAGAAAAAAATCCAAGCAATTGTTTACTTCAACAACATCGCAAGAAAGATTACGGGTTGAATGCGAGGAAAATGAACAATTCTATTGCTAAATTGAATTATTGCTTGAAAAACGTGGGGATCAGTATTCAGCTACGAGATGAGTTGTGAGCCTGTCATTACTCTTTGACATATACCAAGATGGAAGCTGGACGCTACAAAGTCTTCAATTTTAAGCTTTCCAAACAAGATCCTAATCTAGTTAATGAAACATTGGATCAAGCCTTTGAACAAAACTGTTTGTGCAGCAAAAAATAACATTGTCTTGTGTTTGTGTTACGTAATACAAGAACCGGTGACTATCGTTATTTCTACGCTTACTAAAATAATAACACACTCGTTAGTAAACTAATGCTACTTTGTACGAAGGCAGATTTGACGACTATACAGAATATCGTCAATAGGCAAGATTTCAAGGAGGTTTGTACACAAGAGAGACAAAACCAAAAAAAAATTGATTCAATTTAATCACTTTTGTAATACTGTTTGCGGCAATGCTAAAAAACTTACCCGAGGATTGTCCAGATTCAGTTATTCCCGAACCACTTTTGAGTAACAACTATGTTAATTCTTTGATTTTGGATCAAAACGCAAAAAAAAACCAAACAATGAGAATCTATTCGAGCACTTGCCGTTCATTTGTATGAAACAACCAATCTTGAAACGTCTCCTTCCGAATAATTTAGTCGAGAGAAACATCTTCATCTATGATAGAGACACTGAAGATAGATATTTTGTCGGCGAAATAGCTCTGAGAAGTATCGTGAATACAAAAACACAGTAAAGCTTCTACGATACAACAACAATAATGCTTACCTACGTAAAATCGACAACTTTTTCTAAAGCTTCCGATGACCAGCTTGCAATATGTTTTTCCACAAAGCTTTTTCTACGATGCAAAGATTGATTTGAAACCTATTACCCCAAAAACGTTTACACTCTATAGGAGACGTTGTTTGAAAAACTGGATGGATTCAATATTGAGTATTCCATGGAACATTTCTTATTCTAAAAGTTTGCTAATTTTGTTTTCGAAGTAATTAGCGCCATCTAAAGAACTAAAACCGACAGAAACAATATTTTGTATTGGAAAGTCTGAACTCATATCAGTGTCAATCTCATCCAAATTACTTGATAAACCAATCTTTTTGTTAGACAAAGATCCACAACCCCTCATTATTGACGGAAAGTAGTTGGCGGAAAAATTATAACGGAGATTCGATAAAAATTCTGGAAAATGAAAATAACCTCAAAAAACGGCTACTTTAATGAACAAGGCAGTTTCACTAAAAGTCAAACAAGAGAATACGAAGACGAATGACTCGAGGATAAGGAAGAAATTTACGTTCTCTGGTTTCAAAGAAATCAATTGATTGATTTGATGCAAAATCTAGAGAGATACACTACTACTCTACCAGTATTTGGGTTCAACAGTAGCCAGTATGATATAAGACTCATTAAATCATACCTCATTCCCTACCTTCTCAACGCAAAAGCAATTGAACCTTCAGTTATCAAGAAAGCAAACAATTTTGCTTTCCTCAAATTTGGAGACGTTTAGCTTCTGAACAATTTGATATTTTACGGTGGAGCTACTAAAAACTTACAAAGTCAGTGAGATGAAAGGATACTCTCCATACACGTGGTTTAATTGTCCGAACAATCTTGATAAACAACAACTACCGATGTATGATGACTTTTACAGCAAACTGAAGAATAGCAGCCCTCTCGGAAAAGAGTTTGATGATTATCAGAAACTTGTTAACCCGGGGATAACTGAAGAGCAAGCCTTGAAAAAACTCCGGATTAAAACCAAACCACCTACAGGCTGGAAAACTTCGACTACCTTAAATCTACCTGGGAACAGAAAAAGATGACAAAAAGGTTTACTACAGTGGTTTAATAACGAAGTAAGTGTTCCTACACTTGAAGCTATGCAGTAATTGATAGAATGACAAAAAGATAGATATGTTAAAGCTCGGCTGCACACTGCCAAATCTAGCGAATATTTGTCCACATAAATCAACTCACTATAAGTTTTACCGCTTCTTCTCAAGTGAAAATAGTCGTGCCAATCAGATTGCATCTTCTGTTTTCGGAAACTTTAAATTAAAGTCGGGTCCAATCAGAAATGAAGTCCATTTTAGGAGCTTTTTGTCGTTTTCAATCCCAAAATATTTACCGATTGATTAAAGGCTTAAATTTTTCAAATAAGAAAAAATGCACACCAAAAAAAATGCAAAGACAGTTGACCACAGGTTGCTGCTGTAAAAATAAGAAATATTGCCGTTAAAAGTAACACAAAAAGAAAGAAATTTATAATAATAAGTAGCATTTTTGCAAGTTTTATCATCAACTCAATTAAATTTTTTGGTTTAGAACCAACAAAAAATTGTCGATATTTGAGTGGATAGACACGTTTTTTGATTTTAATGTAAAATTGACAGGATAGCTCAAAGTTGATGAAGTTTTCAGAGCAAATTTCTGGAAACCTTATTCCAAACCTGATCATGCAGGATTTTGAACTTTGATATTCTTCAAAAAAGTGGAAGACTAAAGTTTTTGCTGGAGAGTCTTGACAAATTTGGAAAAGGGATAAGGAATAAAAAGAGTCTCTGATATATTATAATACAATTTTTGATCATTTTCAAGTTTTCGAGAGTAAAAAATTTTTTTTCCCTTGTCAGGTGTAATTCAGCCATTGGTTTAAGGCTTTGAAACTCAAAGTTTTGTTCAAAAGTAAACCCTTTGGTTGAGAAAGTTTCTCTAACAAGACCTTTACTTACGCAGATAGTTTCATTTTGTGCAATATAAAGGTCCAAAAATTTATGAAAAAGTGAGAGTCAACATCTATTTCAAAAATAAAGCTCATTAAATTATATCTCATTCCCTACCTTATCAACGCAAAAGAAATTGAAACTTCAAATATCAACTCAGAAAGCAAACGACTTTTTTTGACTCAAAAGTTTCTGGAAATTAGGAAATTTGTGAGTAGAGTTACTACTTTAGACTTTTTCTAAGAAGTTACAAAGCCAGTGGGATGGAAAGATACTTTCCATAGAAAAATTATGATACTGCTAACAAGCTTGATGAACAACAACTACCGTCGTATGGTGACTTTTACAGCAAGCTGAAGAAAAGCAACCCTCTCGACCAAGAGTTTGATGATTATCAGAAAATTGTTAACCCGGGGATAACTGAAGAGCAAGCCTTGAAAAAACTGGGGAATAAAATTAAACCACCTACAGGATTGGAAAACTACGACAACCCTAAACCTATCTGGGAACAGGAAAAGACGACAAAATTTCGAAATTTCCAACAGTGATATTATAACAAAGATGTTGTTCCTACACTTGAAGCTATGCAGAAAAGGATAGAATTTAACCATGACAAAAGGATAGATATCCTAAATTTCGGCTGCACACTACCAAATCTAGCGAATATCTGTCCACACAAGTCAACCGACTATAAATTTTGTACCCTCTTCTCTTGCTTGAATAACTACGGAAAGATATGACTGGTGGTCTTTCAATTGTTTTCTGAAGGAATGCAGCAGCAATTGAGACGTTTTTAGAAGATCAAATAACTTGAGTAATTCAATCATTAGCACTGCTGCCAGTCACTTCTATCCTTATTCTGGGTGCCGAGATCGAGATCGAACGTTTGAAATTATTTGAAGCGTCGACCGTCGTTTGCAGCTATACAGAAAAAAATTTAATTTTGTCATGACGAAGGGGTAAACATGATAAAGCTCGGCTGCACACTAACAAATCTAATGAATATCTTTTCACATCAGTCAACCGGCTACAAAAATTGTACCCTCTTCTCTTGCTTGAAAAAATACAGGCAGATATGACCGGTGGTCCCTCAATTGTTTTCACAAGAAAAGCAGCAGCAAACGAGACATTTATGAGAAAAACGAACAACTTGTTAGCACATTGGTGCCAGTCAATTCGATCATTATTCTAAGGGTCAGGATATGCCCACAGGCTTGTATATGAGATGGGACTACAATAAAGAAACAAAAAAGTTCAAGCCAAGGTAAAATCGGGATCAGGCGCTGAAAAACATGGTCATGTCATATTTTCGAGCAACCAGACCTGAATTTAAAAAGGAAAACTACTACACTGTAGGAACACAGAAAAAAAATTTTGCTTCATTGTTGATGGTTCTTACAACAATGTAAGACTGTATTTGAAGCAATGGGATGTTATTTCCATTTTGCCCTTGTCAAGAAGCTATACATAGCCTAATTGATGATGATATCAAACGAGGCACCAAGAAAAGAGAGACGGATGAGCTTCGAAAACATTACCTTTGAGAAAAAGGATACTTCATAGAATAAATGTGGGGTTGTAGTTGGTGGGATTAATTTAAAAACAACGTAGACGTGAAAAATTACGTTAGAACTCACTTTGCCCTCCAAAGACATCTTTCTTCCAATTCACTACTGCAAAACAGTGCCAGTTAGAATTGAAACAATTTGCAGCTATGTGCAGTGAGATCTGAGTGTTCCAGATGAACTAAGACCAAATTTCTGCAGTTTCCAGCCTAGTTTCAAAAACATGGATCTCACCAAAAACGATTATGGGGAATACTTGAAAACATATGCGGAAGAAATTGATTTGTTAAAACAACAGCAACGAATGTTGATATCGAGCTTCAATTTGACTATCGAAAAATTTATAACACCACCTTGCCACTTCTACTTGGATCAGTGTACAAAGTTTTGCCGATTTGCACAATACACTTCGCGTAAGGTGTTCAACAGTTTCGTTCAGTCTGTTGTTGATGCTAGGTCAGCCGGTGATGAAAACCCATTATCTGATGTGGAAGCCGAATCAATGAAAATGCTAGGAAATAGCTCCTATGGCTGTCAAATAATGGACAGATCGAAACATACAATGAAAATTTTCATTGCAGACGAAAAAACATAAAGCTATCAATTAATAGTTCTTCAAGATAACTAAAAGCGTAGCTAAAGATTTGTATGAAGTGGAACTTGTTAAATCTACTATAGAGCATCGTGAACCAAATGTAGTAGCTTTCTTTATGCTACAGTACGGCAAGTTGAGAATGCTGCCAGCTGTTTTATAATTTTTTTGATCAATTTTGCGACGTCAACAAGTTTGAAGAATTCAAAAATGATACCGATTCCCTTTATTTGGCTTCGGCAGAAGAAAATTCAGATGAAGGTATCCTTCCCAGCAAGCGAGCAGTACGGACTGAACATTTCGGAAAGACTGACGATCGCAAGGACTGACGATTTCAGAGCAGATGCGAGAAACATTTTTTTTCGGTACTTGCTGCTGTGAACATACGAAACAATACAATAGAGAACAATATAAGGGTTCAAAATTTTATGCAAAAGTGAGAGTCAACATCTATTTCAAAAATAAGAAAATCAATTGGATTTTTTTAAATTTTATTTGTAAAGTAGCGGTTTCAAATTTTTAAATTCAAATGTCTTAAAGTAACTGAAAATCAAATGTTTTTGATGGATAATTTCCAAGTAGTGATTAAAGTTTTTTAAATCATAATAAACAGTTCTCTTTTAGAAAAAGCTGGATTCTGGTTGGTTGTTCTCCAATTAACAGTGCTAATAAAAAAGTAACAATTCTGTTTGGTTGATTTTCCCTAAGCAATGGTAAAAAAAAACATTTTATCTGTTTTTTTATGTTAAAAGCAATCGCTCCATATTTTGTATAACTACTTGAAATTAATTTCAATTACTCTAAACAATTCAAAGTGAGCGTAGTTAATCAATTAATTTTTTGGGACATTTTAAATCTCCCATTTTTGTAGGGTAGGCACATGTACTTTTTGTAATTTTTGGTGCATGCTAAATCTCCTACTTTTTTTCAGATACCATCACTCAACAGGAATTAAAATGTGAAATGCGAGGACTATGACAAAGAGTACAGGAGAGCTGATGCAGCTCTAACTTGCGAGAGTTGTGTGCAAGGAGTTATTTCATGTCCAGAATGTAATTATTGTGGATCCAACCAGCAAGAAAATAATTTTCATGCGAGCAAGGAGCACGTAATGTCAACTGAAAAGTTTTAAAAAAGTGTGTAGCGTATGAGAAAGAAATTCCTACTATTATTCACTTCAACACAACATCGCAAGAAACATAACGGGTTGAAAGCGAGATGAACGAGTGATTCTGTTGCTAATTTATAATAAATCACGAAAAACGTGGGGATTAGTGATCGCTACGAGATGAGTTGTAAGCCTGTCAACACTTCTTGTCAGATACCGAGATGGAAATTAGACGGTACAAGATATACAATTTTTGAGTTTGAACGAAAAAACCAAAAATTAGATTCAACAGTAACCGGTATCATATAAAGCTCATTAAATTATATCTCATTCCCTACCTTATCAACGCAAAAGAAATTGAAACTTCAAATATCAAATCAGAAAGTAAACGACTTTTTTTCACTCAAAAGTTTCTGGACATTAGGAAATTTGTGAGTAGAGTTACTACTTTAGACTTTTTCTAAAAAGTTACAAAGCCAGTGGGATAGAAAGATACTTTCCATAGAAAAATTATGATACTGCTAACAAGCTTGATGAACAACAACTAACGTCGTATGGTGACTTTTACAGCAAGCTGAAGAATAGCAACCCTCTCGACCAAGAGTTTGATGATTATCAGAAAATTGTTAATCCGGGGATAAATGAAGAGCAAGCCTTGAAAAAACTCGGGAATAAAATTAAACCACCTACAGGATTGGAAAACTACGACTACCCTAAACCTATCTGGGAACAGGAAAAGACGACAAAATTTCGAAATTTCCAACAGTGGTATTATAACAAAGATGTTGTTCCTACACTTGAAGCTATGCAGAAAATGATAGAATTTAACCATGACAAAAGGATAGATATCCTAAATTTCGGCTGCACACTACCAAATCTAGCGAATATCTGTCCACACAAGTCAACCGACTATAAATTTTGTACCCTCTTCTCTTGCTTGAATAACTACGGAAAGATATGACTGGTGGTCTTTCAATTGTTTTCTGAAGGAAAGCAGCAGCAATTGAGAAGTTTTTAGAAGATCAAATAACTTGAGTAATTCAATCATTAGCACTGCTGCCAGTCACTTCTATCCTTATTCTAGGTGCCGAGATCGAGATCGAACGTTTGAAATTATTTGAAGCTTCGACCGTCGTTTGCAGCTATACAGAAAAAAATTTAATTTTGTCATGACGAAGGGGTAAACATGATAAAGCTCGGCTGCACACTAACAAATCTAATGAATATCTTTTCACATCAGTCAACCGGCTACAAAAATTGTACCCTCTTCTCTTGCTTGAAAAAATAAAGGCAGATATGACCGGTGGTCCCTCAATTGTTTTCACAAGAAAAGCAGCAGCAAACGAGACATTTATGAGAAAACGAACAACTTGTTAGCACATTGATGCCAGTCAAATCGATCATTATTCTAAGTGTCAGGATATGCCCACAGGCTTGTATATGAGATGGAACAACAATAAAGAAACAAAAAAGTTCAAGCCAAGGTAAAATCGGGATCAGGCGCTGAAAAACATGATCATGACATATTTTCGAGCAACCAGACCTGAATGTAAAAAGCAAAACTACTACACTGTAGGAACAAAGAAAAAAAAATGTTGCTTCATTGTTGATGGTTCTTACAACAATGTAAGACTGTATTTGAAGCAATGGGATGTTATTTCCATTTTGCCCTTGTCAAGAAGCTATACATAGCCTAATTGATGATGATATCAAACTAGGCACCAAGAAAAGAGAAACGGATGAGCTTCGAAAACATTACCTTTGAGAAAAAGGATACTTCATAGAATAAATGTGGGGTTGTAGTTGGTGGGATTAATTTAAAAACAACGTAGAATGAAAAATTACGTTAGAACTCACTTTGCCCTCCAAAGACATTTTTCTTCCAATTCACTACTGCAAAACAGTGCCAGTTAGAAATGAAACAAGGTTCAGCTACGTGCAGTGAGATCTGAGTGTTCCAGATGAACTAAGACCAAATTTCTGCAGTTTCCAGCCTAGTTTCAAAAACATTGATCTTACCAAAAACGATTATGGGGAATACTTGAAAACATATGCGGAAGAAAACAATTTGTTAAAACAACAGCAACGAATGTTGATATCGAGCTTCAATTTGACCAACGAAAAGTTTATAACACCACCTTGCCACTTCTAATTGGATCAGTGTACAAAGTTTTGCCGATTTGCACAATACACTTCGCGTAAGGTGTTCAACGGTTTCGTTCAGTCTGTTGTGGATGCTAGGTCAGCCGGTGATGAAAACCCATTATCTGATGTGGAATCCGAATTAATGAAAATGCTAGGAAATAGTTCCTCTGGCTATCAAATCATAGACAGATCGAAACATACAATGAAGAATTACCTTGCAGACGAAAAAACCATAAAGCTATCAATTACCAGTTCTTCAAGATAACTAATAGCGTAGCTAAAGATTTGTATGAAGTGGAACTTGTTAAATCTACTATATAGCATCGTGAACCAATTTTAGTAGCTTTCTTTATGCTACAGTACGGCAAATTGAGAATGCTGCCAGCTGTTTTATAATTTTTTGATCAATTTTGCGACGTCAACAAATTTGAAGAACTCGAAAATGATACAGATTCCCTTTATTTGGCTTCGACAGAAGAAGATTCAGATGAAGGTATCCTTCCCAGCAAGCGAGCAGTACGGACTGAGTATTTCGGAAAGACTGACGATTGCAAGGACTGACGATTTCAGAGCAGATGCGAAAAACAACTTTTCTTCCGTACTTGCTGCTCTGAACATACGAAAGAATACAATAGAGAACCAGGATTGTTCAAGGAGCAGTTCAGATGCAAAGAAATATTGTGCATGTGTACTAAAACATTTTTCTGATACGATAGCGAGACTCAAAAGTATAAATTTAGCACTAAACGACTGAACAAAACAGCATTAGGAGACTCTGGAGATGGCCCCATGGCAAAACATCGACAAGTACTGGATGAGGCATTGAGTTTGAAGTCAACTAATAGAGGATTTAAAACGATTAACCATGCAGTTGCAACTTATGAACAAATTAAAAAAGGACCGAGCTGTTTTTACCCTAAACAGGAAGTTGATTGTGATGGAATACATACTAAACCTCTAAAATTGCAAGAGATTATGTAGTGAAATTATATACGATGCAGTGATTTATATAATTTCAATGTAACCTATTTTTTTTTTCTCAAAAAACTTGATTTTTTGAAAATTCAGTAGGTTCTGCATAGTTTCAACTAGATAGAGCAATGTTTTAGAAAGAATTCATCTAGTAAATTAATTAATAGGTCAAAGTATATCAAAACTTATCGTGTTTTGAAGTGTTTTTTGAAACAATTTTGTTTTCTTTGATAAAAAGTTTTACCATTGACTTATCATGAACCAAAAAACATAATATAATACCTTCATTCTACAATTCATACGTAATATACCATTCATATTTACCAGTTGGGTAAAGCGCACCAAAATTTTTGCGAATAAACTAGACATTTTCATACAAAATCCAAGGAAATAACGTTTCCTCTTACCATCGCACAGACCATGAAACCTTACCAAATCTATTCCCAATCTTAGTACATTGGCAAGTTTATTCCCTAGTTTAATACATAGGGTGCGGATCGGATACTTTATAGCCTATGTTAATCTATAGGAGTCCGCACCACCTCCCCTCCAGCAGCAGCAATTGAGAAGTTTTTAGAAGATCAAATAACTTGAGTAATTCAATCATTAGCACTGCTGCCAGTCACTTCTATCCTTATTCTAGGTGCCGAGATCGAGATCGAACGTTTGAAATTATTTGAAGCTTCGACCGTCGTTTGCAGCTATACAGAAAAAAATTTAATTTTGTCATGACGAAGGGGTAAACATGATAAAGCTCGGCTGCACACTAACAAATCTAATGAATATCTTTTCACATCAGTCAACCGGCTACAAAAATTGTACCCTCTTCTCTTGCTTGAAAAAATACAGGCAGATATGACCGGTGGTCCCTCAATTGTTTTCACAAGAAAAGCAGCAGCAAACGAGACATTTATGAGAAAACGAACAACTTGTTAGCACATTGATGCCAGTCAAATCGATCATTATTCTAAGTGTCAGGATATGCCCACAGGCTTGTATATGAGATGGGACAACAATAAAGAAACAAAAAAGTTCAAGCCAAGGTAAAATCGGGATCAGGCGCTGAAAAACATGATCATGACATATTTTCGAGCAACCAGACCTGAATGTAAAAAGCAAAACTACTACACTGTAGGAACAAAGAAAAAAAAATGTTGCTTCATTGTTGATGGTTCTTACAACAATGTAAGACTGTATTTGAAGCAATGGGATGTTATTTCCATTTTGCCCTTGTCAAGAAGCTATACATAGCCTAATTGATGATGATATCAAACGAGGCACCAAGAAAAGAGAAACGGATGAGCTTCGAAAACATTACCTTTGAGAAAAAGGATACTTCATAGAATAAATGTGGGGTTGTAGTTGGTGGGATTAATTTAAAAACAACGTAGAATGAAAAATTACATTAGAACTCACTTTGCCCTCCAAAGACATTTTTCTTCCAATTCACTACTGCAAAACAGTGCCAGTTAGAAATGAAACAAGGTTCAGCTACGTGCAGTGAGATCTGAGTGTTCCAGATGAACTAAGACCAAATTTCTGCAGTTTCCAGCCTAGTTTCAAAAACATTGATCTTACCAAAAACGATTATGGGGAATACTTGAAAACATATGCGGAAGAAAACAATTTGTTAAAACAACAGCAACGAATGTTGATATCGAGCTTCAATTTGACCAACGAAAAGTTTATAACACCACCTTGCCACTTCTAATTGGATCAGTGTACAAAGTTTTGCCGATTTGCACAATACACTTCGCGTAAGGTGTTCAACGGTTTCGTTCAGTCTGTTGTTGATGCTAGGTCAGCCGGTGATGAAAACCCATTATCTGATGTGGAATCCGAATTAATGAAAATGCTAGGAAATAGTTCCTCTGGCTATCAAATAATAGACAGATCGAAACATACAATGAAGAATTACCTTGCAGACGAAAAAACCATAAAGCTATCAATTACCAGTTCTTCAAGATAACTAATAGCGTAGCTAAAGATTTGTATGAAGTGGAACTTGTTAAATCTACTATATAGCATCGTGAACCAATTTTAGTAGCTTTCTTTATGCTACAGTACGGCAAATTGAGAATGCTGCCAGCTGTTTTATAATTTTTTGATCAATTTTGCGACGTCAACAAATTTGAAGAACTCGAAAATGATACAGATTCCCTTTATTTGGCTTCGGCAGAAGAAGATTCAGATGAAGGTATCCTTCCCAGCAAGCGAGCAGTACGGACTGAGTATTTCGGAAAGACTGACGATTGCAAGGACTGACGATTTCAGAGCAGATGCGAAAAACAACTTTTTTTCCGTACTTGCTGCTCTGAACATACGAAAGAATACAATAGAGAACCAGGATTGAACAAGGAGCAGTTCAGATGCAAAGAAATATTGTGCATGTGTACTAAAACATTTTTCTGATACGATAGCGAGACTCAAAAGTATAAATTTAGCACTAAACGACTCAACAAAACAGCATTAGGAGACTCTGGAGATGGCCCCATGGCAAAACATCGACAAGTACTGGATGAGGCATTGAGTTTGAAGTCAACTAATAGAGGATTTAAAACGATTAACCATGCAGTTGCAACTTATGAACAAATTAAAAAAGGACCGAGCTGTTTTTACCCTAAACAGGAAGTTGATTGTGATGGAATACATACTAAACCTCTAAAATTGCAAGAGATTATGTAGTGAAATTATATACGATGCAGTGATTTATATAATTTCAATGTAACCTATTTTTTTTCTCAAAAAACTTGATTTTTTGAAAATTCAGTAGGTTCTGCATAGTTTCAACTAGATAGAGCAATGTTTTAGAAAGAATTCATCTAGTAAATTAATTAATAGGTCAAAGTATATCAAAACTTATCGTGTTTTGAAGTGTTTTTTGAAACAATTTTGTTTTCTTTGATAAAAAGTTTTACCATTGACTTATCATGAACCAAAAAACATAATATAATACCTTCATTCTACAATTCATACGTAATATACCATTCATATTTACCAGTTGGGTAAAGCGCACCAAAATTTTTGCGAATAAACTAGACATTTTCATACAAAATCCAAGGAAATAACGTTTCCTCTTACCATCGCACAGACCATGAAACCTTACCAAATCTATTCCCAATCTTAGTACATTGGCAAGTTTATTCCCTAGTTTAATACATAGGGTGCGGATCGGATACTTTATAGCCTATGTTAATCTATAGGAGTCCGCACCACCTCCCCTCCCCGCCCTGGCTGAACTGCCCCCATATATACTACTTCTCTACTACCCAGGAGCCTGCTTTATAGACTAAAACGAACCCCCAAAAGCAAAAAGTACACCGGTTTGGAAGAATATTAACCTTTTCAAGCGTATTCCATATTGAAGTTTAAAGAACAAACTCCAGAAACAAATCAAAGTAATTAACAACCCTAATTATTTCATAGTTTTTTTCAGTTCTTAGAACTGGTCGAAATTGAACTACAAAATTTTGATTTTTTGATGACTGATTCGTTACTATTCATTTATTCAATATAAAGGTGCTCAAACATTACTAGATCAAAATTTTAAAATAACCGACATCAGCAGCTAACCAAATAAAAGTATGAATCCCAAATTGACAATGTTATTAAGTCAGAGCAATATTTAGAAAAAAAATTGGCAAACGCCTATTAATTTTTTTCTCAAACTTGCTGAAAAGTAATGAGATTGAACCTTTTTATAACTGGCAAAAAAAACTCTCACGCAATGGATAACATTTACGCTTAACTATACCGCGCTGATGTACATCCTCGAAGCTTTATTTCGATCTCCCTGGAGCCTTGTGATAACAAATCTTAGTATGGTCACACATCTGTGACCGGTCGAGCGGGCAGCTCGAATTTTTCCCAATGGCTGGTTACATTTGGGACTTTTGGCGCAAATATTAGTCTGCACATCGCAAATTCGATCAGCGGCAGCCGGAAAACGGTATGCGTCGCAACTTTCAGAACCTTTTTTTGTACGACCGGAGGCCTCAAATCGAGGAAAAAATCTGCAGTGATTTCAATTGAATGATTTAAAGCCGATAGTAATGCTTTGTGCTTTTAGCCTTATGCTGTGTTCTGATGATGCTTAGTTATGATGGGTTTTGGCGTTTGAATTTTCCAAACAATTTTCAATAAAACTCATACACTAATGAGCAGAGTCCAAAATCTCATGAATTTTGCATGAATTTCAACATGAAAAATTTTGCATATTAGTTGTCCAAAAATGGTCGACTTGGCGCTGTCGAACCTCCAAATCATAACACATTTGCGGCTAAAACTTGAATGTCTCAATGGTTTTCAGATGATTTTAAAAAATATTTTGAAAACTGGCTAGTCAATTATTACGATGCGTAATTGTGCACTGGATAGGCGCACAATTTGGTGTCGGAACATTAGTTTTGTTGCGGATACTGCAACGAGCGAATATAGGTAGTTCTTCTGGATTCCGCAAATGCATGCGGATTCCATTTACAATTTGCGGAGTCCGCTTACAGTTTGCGGATTCCGTATACAGTTAGGGATTCCACGACAGCTTGAATTTTTTGAGCACATATTTCATTATTTGTTTGTTGAATCCACAAACTGTTCCGGCATCCGCAATTTTTGTCGCAGATTCACAAATTTTGTTGCGGATTCAGCAAAAATGTCTGTTTTGGAGCAATTTTGAGCAATAGTGTTTTAGCTATTTGTCAGTGGAATCCAAAACAGCAAAGATGTTTGACAAGATTGCTCGTATATCAGGGCAAAGCCCTGAATGTTCCGACTGTCCCTTAATTCATATCGAGTAGTTTTTGGGGAAAAAATGTTGAAAAACTAAAAATTTTGGACAATATCAAAGTGTGAAATGGTGAGACGTACGAAATTAATACAACCAATCTGATTAGCTAGCCTCAATTCAATTTGGAACGATTTTGTTTTTCGGGATAATTCGCCTCGTATTAAAAACTCGCGTTATGCTGTATCAGCAATATGAAAATATTTTCTAAAACGCGCATAATTTAGTCCAGAATATGGCTAATTAGGCGATTTTCAAACCCCCAAAACTTTAACAAAAAATAATCGGAGGTAAAATATCTTTTAAGATTTGAACACAAGAAGTCTATATCTTCAATGGGGTTTAAAAAACATTTGTCGAAAACTATTATTTCGATCGACGAAAATTGACTGAATGAAAAAACCACACCGAGCATAAATATTCCGTTTTCTTCGAAAGTTGGAACAAAAATAGCAATGTTACGGGTTCTACAACATTTTGTTTATCGCCTGTTGAGGAATCCTTGTAAAATTGACAAAATTCAAAGTTTGGCCTCGTAATGAAAAATAAATTTTTGCGACGAAGAAAACCATCTCGTTCACGAAAATTCCGTCACGTTACACAATCACTCTGTCAAAAAAAAATCAAGAATTCATCCTGTTTTTGGTAAAAGCATAGGAGCAAAGAGAGATTTCCAATAGTTTGAATTAAAGAAATTTGCTAAAGTAAAGACAAGAGGATTTATTTCGTTTTAATCCTAATATAAATTACAATCAAACACGACTGGTATCAGAGCAAATTCATGAATTGCTTAAAGTTTTGTATATTAACTAGAAAAGTTTAAATTTAAAAATTATTGGAGTGTTACAGTATTTTAATATGTCCAATTGACTGGCTTCAAAATAGTCTGGAATGACTTTGGGCGCCTTGATAGCGCATATAAACAATAATATCTTGATAGCGCATATAATCCAGAGATTTTAATAACTACCCTTTAGGTAATATCAATTGATATCTCGATTAGGGTATCAAAATGATTTATTGAAAATTATGATTTTGACCGCCGAATTTGGTCTGAACGAAAAATCAACTCAAGTATAAACATTCCGTTACTTTCTTCGAAGGGTGGAACAAATAGGCCAAAGATGTATCTACATTACCAGCAACTTCTGATTATATCGTTTACAATTTCATGCAATTGAAATTAAAATTTAGGTGATTGTGTTGTAGTTTCTAGGTTGCTCAACTATTGGGGCCAACAACCCCTGCTCTGGTGAATCATTAACTTCAGCCGTAGTCACGCTGTCTGGGCCTGTTTCCGCCTTGTCATAAATATCTCTCACACACTGCTGAACTTTCGGGATATTGTGTTGGAATTGGACGTCATCAAACATTTCATAGCAGAGCAATTCCGAAATGACAGGGCGCAACCATCCATTAACAGGCGAAAATCCCTGCTGTGCGATTATTGGTATGATAGGTTTGCCAAGGACAGAACTGTATGACGCCTCAGCCCTGCAGCTATGACTCACCCGGTACTCTTCTGACAGACAAAGAATGACTGCGTAGGACGTTTCAACCGCTTTGGCCATTTTTTCGCTCAATGATAACTATATTCAAATTTATGTGCAACACATAAGGCTTATGTATTTTTTCAATCTAAGCTATTTAAAATAATTGAGCATGAGACTTATCAGCTATCTTATAAAGTGTCTACGACGGAATTCTAGAATTTCTTAAAAAAATTCTGCTCTAAGATTGTTAATAGAGAATGACTTTTCTAAATTAAAAAATTGTAAAATACGAACTTTTCCTACAAATTTTCAATGGTTCCTTTTTGTTCCGACTTTCGATACGAAAGTAACGGAATATTTGTGCTCGGGGAGGGTTTTTTTTTCTTCAGACAAATTTGGACTTTTTAACTAGCCATTTTTGACGGAATTTTTTTTAATCATTCGAAATGTGTTGTTGTCTTTAGCTCAAATTTGAAAAGATATTTCACCTGTGATCATTTTTCGTGAAGTTATGAGGGTTTAAAGATTGCCATTTTGGCCAATTTGGGACAATAAACGCGCGGTATATTTCGCGCTATAACGCGTAAGCGGAGAGTTAATCTGTCTTAGAAATCGTTCCTAATTGGTTGAAAGAAGATTAATTGCCATAATTGAATTGTTACAAGGAGCGAAATCTATTGTTTTGTACTTTATATGGCGTGTGGGGGTATGATTTAAATAAAAAATATCAAATTTTAGAAAAAAAAATTTCATTTTTTTTTATTTTTTAATGTTATTACTGCTCCATAAACCTAAATAGGCAGTCGGAACATTCAGGGCTTTGCCCTGATACGAGCAGTCTTGTATGCTTTTTGTCTGAGCAAATTGCCACTTAAGCGATTTTTTCGTGTGTTTCGGTTTTTATTCTTTTTTTTTTCAAAACGCAAAGTCAAGCCAAACCGATAATTATCGAAATGGGCCAAAAATATAAATCAAATTAATACAAAATGTCTTTAGTTATTTAATTCAGTCCTAAGTTGATGGAAATTTTAGGATATTAAAAACTTTCTCAGTATTGAGAAGAACCGCCTCGAAATTTTCGGTTTCTAGTACAATTTTGAGATATTTTTGATAAGCATTATTATAGGTTTAATGTGTTATAATTTATCAAAAAGATTTCTTTGGGTAAAAAAAAAACAGTCCTTGAAACTTTGTTCACCACTTTTTTGGCAATAAAAGATTACGACTAAGAGTCGAATACGACTAACGTACAAACCAGGGGCGGATCTAGGATTTTCTCGAGGGGGGGGGGGGGTGCGGATTTTCACAATCTTCTTTTTTAGGTCGAGACCAAATTGACTTTCCAAGCTCTTCTAAAGCAGTAGAAAGACCTTGTTTAGGTAAAATTTTCTGCGGTGCAGGCAAACTTTTGTAACGAATAACATACAAAAAAAATAAACGCACTGATTACAATAAGTAACTAGAAATTATTTGGTTCAACTTTTTGTGCTGTTTCAGACTTTTACCTAGTTCTTCGAAAGTTGTCTACGCCAAAATCAAAACGCCGAATTAGGCTCAATAGTTTGTAACAAAGTTTTTTCATACTGTTTAAATAACAAAAAAATTCATTTTTTTTTGCAATGAGGTATTCTAATTATTATGGTTCTTCTATAAATTTTCGAGTTGGTATTACAAAAACAATATAATTTTATTTTAAAAAAAAATCGCTGGATGCAGTGGCCATGATTGCGCAATGTCAAACTTGTGAACGTTGGTTGGTCTATAAACGTCAAAAGCTGTTCATTTTTACAAATACGAAAAACCAAAACTTTTTGATAAGCATACAAATATTAAATTATTTCTGTTATTCGCAAAATAGTTATTGACCGAAAAATGATCAATTTAAATCACGCAAACGCACGTACCTCAAGCAGTTTCATCTACAATTTGAAAAATCATTTGCTAATATTATAGGTCAAGCAAATTACTGACTGTATTTTCATTTGTTAAGCTAACAGAACCTATAAAAATCTCTGAGCAAATCAATAACATATTTTGTACAGATCTGCGTTGTTATAGAACTTGTATGACATATTTAGCTATCTCAAAACTTTTTCTGACAAGCACAAAGTTGTTGAAACCGATGGCCTTAAGTTAGTCTACAAGGACAATTTTATTGGCGAGCCTTAAAGTTATCTATTAGTTACACAGACTTTCATAAACTAGTCAACTTTCACTATCTCAAAACGGTCGCAAAAACAGTAGGGCGAGTTTGAATGATCAATTCAATACATGGATTACTTAGGAAAAAACCAGTTGAACGGTAGACAAAATCTACTGACTGCTGCGAATATTTGGAATAATGATTGACAACAAGTGATTAATTAAGTTGCATGTTCAAAGAAGGCTAGTTTCCATGAGTGTTGTCACTAAGGTTTGAAATTGTTTCCAATCACTTGCTTATTATGTTATACTTTATGTCTGTAAAACTTGAGGAATCAGTATGGTGTAATTGTTCCGACTTTCGAAGAAAACGAAATATGTATGCTCGGTGTGGTTTTTTATCCAGTCAATTTTCACCGATCGAAATAAAAATTTTTTTATACCCCATTGAAGACGTTGAATTCCTTAGGTCAAATGTAAAAAGATATTTCAACTCCAAATTTTGTTTGTAAAGTTCTGGGGGTTCGAAAATTGCCAAACTTGTCATGCTCTTGACTAAATTATGCGCGCTTTGAAGAGTTTATTCATAATACTGAGAGCATAACACGAAATAATTATGCTTGGCGAATTATGCCGCACAACAAAATCGATCTAAATTGAATTGAAGCTAGCTAATCAGATCGATTTGATTAATTTCGCACGTCTTAACATTTCACACTTCGATATTGTCCAAAATTTATAGATTTTCAATATTTTTTTGTCCTAAAAACTATTCGATATGAATTAAGGGACAGACGGAACATTCAGGGCTTTGCCCTAATATAGCAGTCTTGTTAACTATTAAAATTTTACGGAAGCCCTTTGACGGATTTTGGAATAAGAAAGAAATCAAAGACTAACTTATTCAATCAAAAAAAGGTTTAAAACTATTTGCAAATAAAACGCTTTAAGAACGCTGTAAAAGTAGCTTTAGGTGGTTACCAATAACGAAATAATGAAAAATGAAGCGAAGATGGTTCTGAAGTAGAGACAAGACTGCTCGTAACAGGGCAAAGACTTGAATGTTCCGACTGCCTTTTAAGGTCTTTTGAGCAGTAATAACATGGAAATATCAAATGTAATAAAACAAAATTAAATTTTTTTTAAAGAAATTTAATTTTTTTTTGTATAAACAAATCCTATTATAATTTTTTGTGCTCCTATTAACAAATGGAATCAATAATAGCTGTTGTGAGCATATAAATTTTGAAGGAAAAAAACATAGACTTTTGAGTCATAATGAATAGCTTACAATCACAAAAAAAATTGAAAACTTTGTTCTCTTTTTTTAAGGAAATTTTTTTACCAAAACATTGTACGGGTAATGAATTCACACTTCAAAGTCTCTTATAAGCATAGCAATGCACCGTTAACTTCATTTGGTTTTAAAGCTTTCAGTTTTAGCAACAAATTTCTGATTTGGAACGAGTTCTGAGACGGATTAAATTTTTGCTCTTCAATATATCGCGCGGTAATTGTCCCAAATTGGCCAAAATAGCAATCTTTAAACCCTTATTAATTTACAATAAAAGATCACAGGTGAAATATTTTTTAAATTTTAAGCTCAGGACAACAATAGCTTTTGAATGCTATAAAAGAATTCCGTCAAAAATGGCTAGCAAAAAATTGAAATTTGTCTGAAGAATAAAAAACCCACCCCGAGCACAAATATTCCGTTACTTTTTCTGCAGTACAGGAAAAAAAAAGTCGGAACAGGAACCTTTTCTGGAACATATTAGATTGACACCAGGAAAAAAATTTTCAAAAATTTTTGTCCTTTTTGTCTGTTGTGAGCATATAAATTTTGAAGGAAAAAAACATAGACTTTTCAGTCATAATGAATAGCTTACAATCACAAAAAAAATTGAAAACTTTGTTCTCTTTTTTTTAAGGAAATTTTTTTACCAAAACATTGTACGGGTAATGAATTCACACTTCATAGTCTCTTATAAGCTTAGCAATGCACCGTTAACTTCATTCGGTTTTAAAGCTTTCAGTTTTAGCAACAAATTTCTGATTTACTAGTCTAGTTTTTTTGGTGAGATGAACTAAAAAACTGAAAAATGTTCAACAAAAAAAGCTTCTAAGATGTTCGAAACTCTAATTTCTGAAACTAGCTTTGGCTAATGCAACTTTCTCCGACCTTTTTTGTAGCAATGGCAGTTGCGATTATTATTTCTAAGTTTTCCTGTTTTAAAATCTTACTATGGAAATCGTAGCTGAAAGTTTTATACACTGAAAGAAAATAAATAAGTTTTTGTAAAAAGAGGAACAAAAACCCACCTGCACGCGATCCTCGTCTATCCAGACGTTGAATCCAGAATGATTCTGGAAAAAGTCGCGAAGTTTGAAGGCAGTTTCTTGCTGCAACCACGAGTAGCTTATCATGATGTGTTTAGCACCAATAGTTTGAGGCATCGTTTGGTTGCTAAAATTAGTCATAACGCATCATTTATTCATGACAACAATTTAGAAGGGGTGGAAGGTGGAATCACTCTTTGACGATGGACCAAATGGGCGAAAATATAAATCAGCCAATCAAATATCAGTATTCAAAAGTTTGAAAGAAAGCGTGAAAATCTCAAAGAAAGTAAGCTTTTCCAGGGACTTGATATAAAACGGCAGATATGTTCTGCAAAGTTTTCAAATTGTCACAATAGCAATTGATTCAATTTAATAATTGAATTTCGACTGTTTGTCCCGGGTCGAGGTTGTGGTTTTATGATAGGACGGTCGCAACCAAATTTTGGTATTTTCAGACTTTGTGGACCGAGGCAATGTGTCCGCGACCGGCGCGACTGAAGGAAAGTTAACCTCGACCAGCGCGACTGAAGGAAAGTTAGTCGCGGCATGGTCGAAAAATTAGTCGCGGCGGTCAAAAAATCAGTCGCGGTGGTCAAAAAATTAGTCGGTCGGTCCTTTGTCTTTGAATTTTTTTCCAATTTGGCCCTTCGCGCATGAGAAAAGCCCCCGGGGTAAAAATAACGCGCAAAATGGCAGAAGTTTTTAATTTTTTTTTAAAAATGAAACGTAAATTTTCAAAGAAATGTTTCAAAAACTCAAAAAAAATTCTATTCAGTGATCCGCCAAAAAATCTACTGAAAAAAGACAGTTGAAATGTGTCAAAGCATTCAAAATAATGGAACCTGATCTAAACTTAACCCAGTACCACATTGTAACGCTTATTACGCTTACACAACACTTTATGAACACTGGATAGCCAAATTCGGACTACCAGAAATTTTAGTTACAGACAACGGTACGGAATTCATAAATAATTAAATCATCACACTATGTCATTTATATAACATCAAACACAAACCACGTACATCTCACGCATCTTGGACAAACGGCTTAGTCGAAGGTATGAACCGTTCACTACAAGAATATCTTAGATGTATCATCAATGGAAATGATACAAGATACACCGAATGGTCAGCAGATGTAAAACTATTTCCCTTAGCATATAATTCACAAATCACGACAACTCTAGGAATGTCACCATATGAAATGGTTTTTAATCAAAAGCCACGCAAACCAATTATGTTTACAGCAAACTCTCATAAAAATGCACAAAGTCATTGTCAACCGAATAAGGACTCAATTTGTTATAACCTACCTTTACACACACACGATGAAGATCATTTTCATCATCCACAAATTCTTAAATTAGCCTCCGGTACACACACCGAATGGATTTTAAACAGAGACAAAAAACACAATGAAATTTACCAAAAAGTAACAAAAAAGTTGTTACAAAGGCAAAACATTAATGAACAAATAAATTCACGCTTTACACCAGCCTCCGATTTAAAAATTGGAACATTTGTTTTAATACCCAATTTTAACACTCAAAAAGGAATTTCTAAAAAATTACAACCCCTTCGTAAAGGACCATACCAAATAATTGCCAAACCCACTGATGTCACATATAAAATCACCGACTCAGACCAAAAAGAAATTGTTCAACTTCAAAACAACCTATTACCTTATTACCCAAAAGAATACGCACTACGCGAACTAACTCAATTATATTCTTTCACAGGTTTAAAAGTTATTCAAAATAACCCACATACGGAAAATAAAACAAAGGAACAACATGACATTCACCTCGAAAACCAAAATAAAAAATCAACAAAAACGAAAAACAATACAAAAAAGCTAGATCAAAATATACCTCAAAAAGAAAGAAAAAATAGAAAAATGACAGAAAAAATAATACCCCAAGAACAAATCGACAAATCAGAACATAGAGAGTCATCACGACTTAGAAATCAACCACGTAAAAACTATAAAACATTCATCCCACAATCTAAAATATTAAAGAAAGTCGAATTTCAAAAACAGCTTTAATTTTATATTTCATAATCTTTGCACCTCTGAAATATTTTGAGCTTTCATTTTTCAAAATAACATACTGACAAACACGCAGCGACTCTAGTTCATAATTAGCCAATAGGATTCATCCAATCCGTCACCTTCTCTAACTCTAGCACAAATCAACTAGACGAACGATATTAAACTCCAGGCATATCTATAACTATAATTTTGCGACCTCCAGGTCAAAAACAAGCAAACCACTCCAATTTGACAACTAAAATAAATATCACCATAATATCATAACCCTCCCTTATCTAATAACCCAAAAATCAACAATATTTCCCCAACTCAGACCTCAAATACCCCCCAAAACAAATATGTTAAATTAGCCTAAAGTAAAAGAACGACCATTTTAATTAGCCTAAAGTATAAAAATCTCAAAAATACCCCAGATCATTTGACAAATAAAAATAAAGAAAAAGAAGACCTCCCGATCACCATAAAATTTGCCCCCAACAATTTTTCACAAAACTCAACCCACTTGTCAAAAAACCAATAAATAATTCGACCAAACTTGAAAATTGCCTCAAAAAACAACAAATATTCGATCGAGAAGCCATTTCTTAAATGCTCTTCTCTCGACCAGTCAACATAATTCTTAACATTCTCATAAACTTTTTAACGATATTTAAACTTTTAATCATATTTTTTTTGATACCTTTGAATCTTTTGTAATAATCTTAATCATTTTTTGCAATATTTTTTTAATTTTCTATTCCATATTTGAACTATACCTCCAACTTTCAAAAGCTATTGACTATATCCACAGGTACGATTCACAAAACTTATCTAAATGATACGAACCATTTTTAATAGAACAGATATTTTTTTACTATTTGTAATTTTTATAACATTTCTATCATCCCTCATCTTGACAATATGCAAATGTATAAAGAAAGCAATCATCACATTCGCCCTAGCAACAATCCTCCTCATTCTTTTTCTAGAAGAATACTATAATAAACATAAATTTTTTCACTGAAAGAATAAATAAAAAACCATCAAAAATTGCTAACCAACAATCACACAGTCAGTCTTCACCGACATCATCCCAAGATAACCCAACACCACCTTCAACTACCCAAAACCCCCAAACATCTACACGAATTTCCTTTCAAGATAACCCATATACCTTTGAAGAACGACACGCTCGCTTATCTGAACCACTAGAACCAGTTCAACGACAAGCACCTCTAAGTGAACCAACATATAACTTATACCCAACACTACCACAAGAATTAAGTAGAATACGAAATCCCAGTCAAAACCAAAATACAGTCAAAATAAATAGACAAATTATACATCCTCGACGAAACAGAAATTTCAAACTCCCCGAGTTCATTTTGATATACCTCAATCCCCATCACAAAGCACTCCAGAAAACCCCATTGGTATATTACCAGAAACCCCTACGCTTCTTTCACAACGTAGCACCTCAAGCCTACCCTCAGATTACTTAGGTTCAACACCAACATCTGAACAAATACGTGAAAATCCCTTTAACCCCACAAACCAAACATCACGACTACCATATTGGACAACACATTCATTCACACAAGGTGAACCAAATTTAATCAATGATCCAATAGATATTTCTACGGATACAACAACATCCTCATCACTACCAGGAACATTATCAATACCATCAACACCATCAATAAGCCAGATTTCACCAACGCCTTTTAACTTAAATTTCCCAAATAACCTCGACGCTAGATATCGAGAACAATCATCAACAAATATTCCTTTAAGACTAGACTGGAATACATTCACAGCACCTCCACCATTATTTGGACAACACCCAAAAAACAACCGACTCCACAACTGGGCACTCAATAGACTACAATATAGACAAGACATCCACGAAGACATTCGTGATCATAACATCCAAATACTCCAACAAAATAGTCTACAATTAAAATTTGAAATCACGGTTAAACTAAACAGCATTACTCAACATCCCTACCCATTAAACCCACCAAATATAACAGCTCAATCACTACCACCACCATTTATAACAACTGAAGTAATATACAAATACGACAGATATACCAAAAAGACAATTGGTTACATCACATTTTATAACCCATACTCAGGATTATCATACACATGTATATTCTAAAAATATTAATTTTTCTCCAACTCTTTTTTCTAGTAATCTCCAATCAGAACATAAACCCTTCCCCCCGCACAGGCCCCCAAGATTTATTAGTAACACATTACGATTGTGAAGAAAATGAACAAAAAAACACTACACAAATATGCAATAAATCAGGTATCCCAATGCGAAACAGAACCACAAGCTATAGAAACTACAAATGTAATAGCGACACTTTATTCAAAAGCCCGAGCAACAACAGTTATAGGATATAAATTCACAGCAACATTTTCTGAAAAGAAAGTACATTGTTCACAAGTCTCAAATGGAAATAAAAACCGACTTGACCACGAATCATTCTACCAGAGTAATATCGAACGACTTTTACATCTCAATCCCGAAGATTATAAAAACGAGTTACTCCGACTAAATATCACAAGAAATAAAAACGCAGATAGAAAGTTAGTATATTTCTAAGTTTTTTCAGATTCTGTACATCAAGCAGAACTTGAAAGATATCAAGGACATATAAAATTAGATGAAAAATACCCATACAACGGCGCACACGGAAGATTAACTTATGACATACACGATAAACACTGGATACCACATATTGGTATAAATAACCCATCAAACTGCAAAGCAGACTCAAAAAATAAAGGATATCAAGAAATAATGTTTTTCGATTGGAAAATACAACTCGAAAAAATACAACTCACACGCGATTTATCTGACAACACAATGATCTATCAAGGAATTAGATTACCTTGTAAAAACGATCAAGGCTATTGTGACCCTACAACTCGAACACAAGCAACAATTGTTTGGTTCCCCGAAGACACATGTACAACATTTCAAGTAGCAAAAATACACGCTCGTATGATAAAATTTCACGAAAAATATTTTATACAATCAATTCCATATGAACAAGTAAATCCATCACGAAAACAAAGTTCTAATTTTAGAAACATACACAATATAGAAAATAAATCGACACGTTTTCAATTATATATCAAGAAACAGAACTTGCATGTAAATACAGAAATCCACTTCACAAAACACAATACTCCGAAATATTAGTTGAATACGAAAAAGGATTCGACATGACCACTGGAAAAGTAAAAATCGACCCATACGCCACACGTCATCCTATAAACGAAGGAACATCATATATACCAGTTAATTTTCAAAAAAGTAAAGGTCAACCTGGTGGACACCTAAAGCCCCATGACACTAGAAGCACACGTTTACAAGAACTATCACTAATGAATAGTACATATTTCGGTAATATCCACTATGATATTCACTTAGATATGAAATTAGACTACACAATTAGCCGAATTTTTCAAGAAATGTCACTCTCTGAATTAGAAACACTTCACCAACTATGCGAATTAGAAAGGACACAAAACCTACAATCACTTGCACTAGCAGTATTAAAAATACCCTACGCATTATATTTACTATCAGGAAATAGATCAAATTTTTTAGACTATGAAGGAAACATTTTATGGTTTTATACCTGTACCAAAAAAGTATCACCACTATATGTTTTTGAAGATAAACGATGCTATAAAAGAATCCCTATCTTTTATAAGAATAAAGTACATTTCGTTGACACACTTTCAAGACGAACCTATTTCTGGGATACCGCAGTCCCATGTGGATCAGAAAATAGCCACAATGTAGTACAACTGAACCCTGATGAAGATAATTATTACCTTCTTACCCCATATCCCACATTAATGCAATCACTCAAAAAATTTTCACCTGAAAGCATTAGAGCTATTGCTCGAAACCCAAATATTGACCTACAATCAATTGGAATATATTCAAAATCCGATATCCAACATCACATTAGAACACAACAATTCCAAGAATTATTAACACAAATGGACACTATACAAAGACAATCAATTGACCAAAACTTACGCAAACTTGCCGAAACCGCAGGATTTGCAGATATTTATACACAAGACTATAGCGGATATTTTAAAGACATTAAAGACTATATATATCTAAACGGTGAAAAATACCGACCACAAGATATCTCACCTATAAATATTTTTAGCTTTGTTACACTCAAAAATGAAATTCTTGATTTTCTAGGATGGCCCTATTACATCTTAGAAAAATTAACTATTTTATACGCAATGTTTAACTTTATAGGATTTCTTTTTTCACTTTTAAAAGGAATCTATAATACATGCGCTATACACACACAAGTAAATAGACAAGCAAGTGTAGCACGCATAGTATTTGCAGGATTTTTTGGAATTTTTTCATCATCAATAAACAAAATTCTTTTAGACGCACAAATAAAAGAATACAACACAAAAATAGCAACAAGACAGAACACATATGACGAAGAACATAACAATGTAGAAATAACGCCTACAGCACCACAGTTACCACCCCTACCACATAACCATCCATTATCCCTAGTCCCACAAAATTTTCGAAATTTAGCAATAACACATAATCCAAATTTTAGACCAACCATATCACAAAGTCCCATTCAACATATAATGACACATCATTCACTAGATGAAAATACATATGAATAAATTATAGAACAACCCCATACCACCGCTTTTCAGTCTCAAAATAATAACTTTTTTAGCCCACGATGAGCCGACAACTTGGATCCCTACACCGCTCAAATTCCCATCCAACCAACCTCAATACTCCAATTACAATAATTCCACTTTTTGCTTTCCCGCCACCCGATTTCCCAACCAATAATATAACATCAGGCATGAATTCAGACACTAATTCACATATCTCAGTTTTATACTCCATTTCACAACTCAATAACCCAAATATTGAAACCCCTGATGAATTTGCAGACTCTGAACCATCTCCATCCAATAATTTTCAAACCAACTCCTCAGTTTTTTCAAAACCCCCTTTTCAACCAATCCCACCAAATAACCCACTCCCATCCATTTCTACACCCTCTTATGCTTCAAAAGTCACCCCAACCTACTCTTCATTTCATTCAGACCGATCATCCAATTCTCCAGACACTCCCCAAATCTCCCAAGAACTAGATAATTTTATCACCCTACAACAACAACCCTTTCACCTTGACACCCCCACTATAAATCAGATTTCATCCACAATAGAATCATCAAACCCACCTACCCCTACACCCTCTTCAGCTTATACCGCATCATTAGCACCATCATCCACATCCACCGAATCATCAAATAGCACTAATAGAGCTTATCGCACTTTCAAAAGAAAATTCCCAAACCAACCATTTCCAACAAAACCAGGAACAGCCCGTGAATATATTAATCATCCAAATCACACTAACACGTAAGATTTTTTAGCAATCACCTTACCTTCATTTCCACAGTATACTTTGAACACCCCTAACGACACTAACGACACATGTAGTTTTGTAGATGAACAAGTTTTAATGCCTACACTTCATTGGACATCATATTATCATTTTACTAACCCCCTTTGCCTACCTTTATCTAATACTCACATCGATATAGAAAGAAATCAAAATATGCTATATCGACTCACCACACCACTAACACATAGACAATTTACTTATATAGGATATAAAAAGTCACTAAAAACATACACTGCACCCCGAGCTAACGAATATACGCTAGAATATTACGATCATAACATCATCCGAGCTAACCAAGACCACTTTTTAGATGATGATCGTTTCGCTAACCCACAAATCACAGAAAAATTTTTCATCAAAACACCATATGTATTTACACTCAATATATTTGATCGCAAATTCGACCACGTCATTTCTGAAGCACTAACCGACATGCAAGCTTACGAAAGCTTTAAAGAAAGATTTCAATTATTTTCACTAACCTTCAATTTCCTTGCACCACAAGAACGCAATTTGCACTGCTCACACGACATTATGTTACGCACTAAACAAACCCACACATATACATATTATCGCTTCATACAAAATCATTTTGATCTACACACTCCATCAAGACAACCACACCACCGTTTTCAATTTATTAACTCTAAATACACTTCACCCTTTTTTCTTAACTTCACATATTGCATCAAAGATACTAACCTTCACGGTATTCTTCGCAATTATGATCCCATAACCCAAATGTATATTTTTTGTCCCATCACGAAGACCTTCAACGCAGAAGAATCCAGACCCTTCCTTATCCCATATGAATTTATTCAACCTATAGAAATCCCGATATTAGAATTCATCCACAACACTAAATATAATCACAAATTATATAATCTCATCCAAAACACACCTTATGAATTTGCAGTTGGCATTGAAGAACTAAAAACTATTAAAGCACTTCAATTGCTTTGGCCACTGCTTCAAACTAAAAACATCATTCGCATACTAGCAAAATTACTAACAAATTCCGACATAATACACGACATCTTCCCCCACGGTTTTTTCCCCGACGACTAACAGGTAAGTATAATTTATACATATTCTTCACTAATAAATTTGAAATAAATACTAACCATTCTTTATCCATGTCTTATTTAGATTTTTAGTCTTCATCCCACGATCATCTGCAAATTACACAAAAGAAAAATAAAAAATAGAAAACTTCTTCAAATTCTTCAAAACTCTATTAATATTTTGCACTGGATAAATTCAATAAAAATCATACCAATGTAGTAAATTAATTTATAAATTATTTCCCTAAAAGCAGTAATTCTAATAATGATAAAAATTTGTAACTTAATTTTTCCCCAAAAAACTAGCAGTAAAACTGAAATTCTATGTAGTAAATTGATAAAACGAAAATGCAGTACTAACCTTTTGATATTTCCATTCACTCGCACAAAAATTCTATCCAAACTCGCACAGCTCGCCCACGAAGAATTGTTTAAATAATGAATTTCAGTTTCAAGCTTTCACACTCAACAACTCTAACACACGATAACACGTTTCAAACTTTCCTTTAACCCGGTTGGAAAGGAATTATATACTAAACAAAACTAACCAATGCAGCTTACTAAACACCACAAATCATAGAATAACAGCATGACTAAGGAAAGGAAACCAACGGTACCCAAACCGGATTAACCCAGTTTAAAACTGGATAATTTATTCTTTTGAAGACTATTATAAAGTCTAAGAAAGAAATAATAAAACACAAAAAAGTCGAAAGACAAACCCATACCAAAAACAATTTGATTTTTGAAAAAAGGACACAACCAACGAAACATAAGAAAAACCACAATAAACCCAACATAAAACGTTATCACATAACAGGACCTCTCACAGAAACCGCACGAAATCATACTCCCACTCCTGGCCTAACCCACCAGAGAGGACGTCCTGAGCATGCTCTATAGCCGGCCTAACCCACCGCGCTACATCCACGCTTTGTGACCACACTTCTATTTTTAATAAGAGGTACTCAAGGGTGAGTAACTCTTCAAAATAACCGAACTAAAACAAAAAGCTTTTGTGAAAACAACTAAC
Source organism: Symsagittifera roscoffensis (assembly GCF_963678635.1). Classification (NCBI taxonomy): domain Eukaryota; kingdom Metazoa; phylum Xenacoelomorpha; order Acoela; family Convolutidae; genus Symsagittifera; species Symsagittifera roscoffensis. The sequence goes on along the minus strand of NC_087063.1, from coordinate 4,336,145 downwards.
CAAAATCATAACTAAAACACTGAACTAATAAAAATTTTATAAAATGTAAATTACACTTTGCAGTATATAGATCAGCATACAACACCAAAGACGAACATCCAAAGACAAAAATGACCCCACTACACTCAAAAAAAGAATGGCCAACCACAACCGATATGCCGTCCACAATCACAACTCAAAGGATTTAGAGTACGACTTGACTTCGCAGAAAAGGGCTTCATTGAACTAGACCAATGACCACCTCGATGTTCAAGTATACGTACAGATCCGAGTAACCAGGCATCCCCTCCACGCACAATCTCCACGCCATTCCCAGACGAGGTTGAACACAAAAGAAGTTCTCTACATGAAACAGAAAAACCTGTCATAGCAAACCATTCTGAAATCAGATTTGAGTTTGTTGAGAAAACCCAGTCGTTGTCATAAGAAGACACAACGATTGATCCTGGAACTTCTCTAACAGGAGAACCCAGAAGAAATATGATGTTCGCCAAATACCAACGTCCATCATCCATCCTTTGAATTGCAGAAAAACTATTCTAAAAAACTCTGTAAAACCCGGATGGGTGGAACCTGATCTAAACTACATTTTATGAATGGATAAATTAGATATTTTACCACTGTAAAGTATTTAATATTAACCAATCATGATCCATCTAACTAACAACCCACTTATTTGTAAGTGCTGAGATTACTTGTAATTTCAGCACCAGAGACATTTGAATTTAACTTAGAAATTAGTTGCCTCTCCAAGAGAACTTCAGCAGCCGCAATAAACCAGTATACCCTAGATCTATTGAGCCTAGCAGAGACTAGTTAAACAACCTGAGACTAGATAGTATAAGAGTAAGATTAGGATCGGTATTAGACTAAGAAGTTGCACGAATCTATCCGGCCGAAAATAAGATAGCGTGACGAGCAGACGGTGTACCCTATCCGAAATTACTCTATGAGTTAAGACCATCGGTTATAACTCAATAAGCCAAAAAACATCACAACATTTTTTTCTCAATATTCGAGCTTAACAGAACAAACGTTATCCTCAGAGGTCAAATGTTTTTCAAGCGGTAAATATAGTGGCCACTTTTATCCTCTATTTACTTGTCTTGAAACAAAAAGGATACAAACAAATGTTGCATAGGGTCCTTTCCATTTAGCGATTTAGTGATTTTGAAATGAACAAAAACAAAATCATAACTCAGACTTTCAAATAGAAAAATTACTAAGAACGGATTTCAGAATTTTTTTTCTGTTCACTCCTTTTATTTACTTCTCTAAATCGTTATATCTTTTGCTGTCCAAAATTTGAGAGCGTGAAAATGAATGGACAATTGCTCGAGGCCGTTTTTTTAATGCAAAAAGTTCTAAATGTTAGAAAGTTTTTCCAGCCATTCAGAACATAGTATTCGAAAACTCAACGAAATTGCAAAATTTTCAAAGTGAGCAAAAAATTTCAACGCAAATTCGTTGCATTACCAATTTCCGACTAGAAAAATTGATATTCTAATTTAACTTTCAGGACTGAAATGTTTCATGAAATATTTTAATAAATCATAGATTTTTTTTCAATCTTAATTTATAATCTAACTTCTGATTAGTAATCAGCTAAGCCGAGACTGTTTTCAGGAGAAAAAATCTGCTTGTCGTCTTGATTACCCTCGCGTTAGCTAGACAAGAACCTAATAGCTAGGCTATATGACCTGGGGATTACTAAAAAAAAAGTTTTACTTGGCTTTGTATTGCTACGACTATCGTTTATGCTCAAAAAAGACAGAATCAACTTTATCTCGATAAGAGCGGATTTTTACTTATTTTTTCTAAAAATGTTTAATTTTAAAGTAAGATGAAAAATTGAAAGGTTCTGTAGAGAAAACAGAAAAATGTTGCTTAAATTAACTCGAGAAAGTTTCTGTTCAGTTTAGAAGCCTTTAAAACTGACCGATCAGAAAATAAGCATCGGGAAATTTTATTGCTCAGTGGACACCAATTATTAAAAACTGGCGTAATATAACGTACCTTTTGCTCTATAGGAAGATGAATTGTACAGCAAAACTCCGTTTGTTTCAGTTATAGTTCATTTTCTGCAAAATTTGACAAGTTTTTTGGGCAAACACTATAAAGCGAATAAGACAGCCAAACGGCTCCGAATAATTAAAAAACACGTTGAAAAAAAACATGAATGAAATTATTTTTGTTTTGCCTGCCGCATAAAAAATTTCTACTTTTTTCGTATTATTATCAATTTTTATCAACAGGGGCGGATCAATAATTTTTTCGAAGTGGAAGGCGGATTTTCAAAAAAAAAACTCAAAAATTTTGTCGCTGTTTTTATCTCGACCTTATCAATTTCTGAGCTTAAATTTTTGACAAAACAGGCAAAAAATAGAGGTTTTTAGGCAGGGGCGGATTTAGGGGAGAGGCGGATGCCCCCCCTTCCTCCTCAGGGATTCGAACCCCTGCCGACCCAAAGGGTCCCCCCTTTGGTATTTTTTAAGAAATAGATTTTTGGCCGATTGACCCTAAAATTTTTCTAAAGGCGCCTTTGGCGCCAATATATACTTACTTTGAGGGGAGCGCGCAACAAAAACGCATTTTTTTGGTCAAACTTTTCCAAAAAGGGCCGAAAAACGCCTTTTTTGGCCTGATTTTCAAGCATTTCACCAAAACAGGGTCTTTTTAGTGCTTTAGGAGAGCTCGGAAAATCAATTTGGTCGAGCTAAGAAAAAAAAAGGCCGACAAAATTTTCGAATTTTTTTTTGCAAATCCGCCCTGCCTTCAAAGAAAATCCTAGATCCGCCCCTGTTTTTAGGCATTTTTTTGGAAATTTGAACCAAAAAATAGCGTTTTTTTTTGGCGCGCGCTCCCCCTCAATTTAGTATATTTTGGCGCCTTTAGATAAAATAGTATATTTTGACGGTCCCCCCCCCCCTAAATCCGCTGGTGTTCCATTCTCATGTTTAGGGAGCCTGCCTAAAGCAAAAAAAAACAAAGCCTAAATAAAAGTAAAACTGTTCCGTTCTTCTACAAAAAACAAACTGACAGCCTATAACTTGAAATTATAAAATTTCAGTTGAACCTTTAATTTAAACAATGAATTTTTACTTTAAAAATTATTGTAGAATTAAGCCCGCTAATTCCAAACCTTTTTCTTTTTTGCCTTTTCCTTTTTGCCTTCAAAAATTTGGGCTTTTTCTGCATAACTTGCAATTCAATTTAAGAGAACTGTTTTTGATCTTTTGATAGTTTTGTGGCTGCAAGAAAATTATTTTTGGCCAGAAATTATTCTTCAGAATTAAAGCGATCGCGATCATTCCACTAAATCTCTGCAATCTTTTTACAAGAAAAAGGATGATATTCGTAAGTAGATAACTAAGCAAATAATTCTTTTTTTTTGTTCCGGCTTTCGATACGAAAGTAACGGAATATTTGTGCTCGGGGTGGGTTTTTTTCTTCAGACAAATGTCGACTTTTTAACTAGCCATATTCAACGGAATTTTTAAAATATCATTCAAAGAGTATTGTTGTCCTGAGTTTAAATTTGAAAAATTATTCACCTGTGATCTTTTTTTGTAAAATTATGGAGGTTTAAAGTTTGCCATTTAATCCGTCTTAGAAATCGTTCAAAATTGGTTTGGAGAACCTTATTTGCCATAATTGATTTGTTACTAGGAGCGAAATCTATCACTTTGTACTTTATATGGCGTGTGGGGGAATGAATTTCATAAAAAGTTTCAATTTTTAGGGGAAAAAAATTCATTTCATTTTATTAAATTTAATGTGTTAATGACATTTATGTAATTACTGCTCCATAGATCTTAAAAGGCAGTCGGAACCTTCAGGGCTTCGCCCTGATAAGAGCAGTCTTGTTTTTGATGACTTTAAAAAAAACCCTGGGTTGAACGACAACAGGTACTGTTTTAGATAAGAGGGAGAGGGAAGAAATGTTTAGATGATACGTTTGAGGATTTATCCGTGAACAAAAAATAGGAACAAAAAAAAACATTTTGTTTCTATCATTTAAAGATAGGTTAAATTTGCTTCCCGACGTCGAAAAAATTGGAGTACTGGGAATACGTTTAGAAAATGACTGAGGGTAAGCAATTTACCAGATATTTATCTAATTTATACAAAGAAAAAAAGGCCTTCTCTCAGGTTCATCATCAACTATCTGATTTTACTTTCATTGCACCAGCCCCGTACCCTCTACCTCATACGCAATTTTTCATTTTTTTTGTCGACATTGAAACCTGAAACCTATCGGAAAAGTAAGCTTTTGCATGCAAATTTTTCCGAAATCGCCCTCGTTGAAACTTTTGCCATTTGTTTCCATAAGCAGGGACTGAATGTGCCCAGTTTTTAGTACGATCGGTCCCCAAGTTATCACGCAAAAAGATGAACACAGTAAGGCACAATTACGAGCCTAATTTTTAGAAAATTGGGCTCATTCAACCTTTTTCATGGCAAATCGGGGACCAATGTGCTAAACATTGGGATCAGTCCCTTTTCATGGTTACTTGGAGCCCATTTCGACAAAAGCTTTACAAAATTGGGCTCATTTATCCCCTTCCATGCCAATATGGAGCAAAATTGGGGACAAACTTTTAAAAAATTGGGCTTATTACCCACCCTTAATGGAAAAAACAGGACCAAAAAAAGAAGCCAAATTTTAGTATGCTTAGTCCTAGAATTATCTGATTTTAATTATCTGAGTTGCTAGCCGATGGCTCTATTTAAATCAAACTGGCTAAAAATTTGGCTCATTCAGCTTCTTTTGCCAAACAAATTGGGCCGATTCAGCTCATGTTTCTGATAATTGGGTTGATTAATTAAACTACCAATGTATAGTTGGGCTCATTCAGATCCATGTGTTAAAAAATGGGCTCCTTCAATTCGTTTCTCTAAAAATTGGGCTCATTAAACATTCCTTCATAGAAAGAAATTGTTTTTTTTTTAAATTAGTGTTGTATGCTCGAATAAGTTGCTACTCTTTGTAAATCTCACGTTTCCTGCTGGCTCGCGGGAACAGCCAGATGAGGCTCCTGCTGCTGACTTGGGTTCCCTTCTGGTGTGACCAAGCAGTCCTGACTACTTTTGCCCTCGTTATCGCCGCCATGCAGGTCCGAGATTGAACTCGAATTCGAAGAGGTTGATTCTTCGTCTGACTGCGACGAAAATAGCCCTGAAACGAAAAAAAAAAACAACTTGGTCGCAAGCAGAGGTGCGGATATAGGATTTTCTCGAAGGGAGGGGGGACGAAGGCGCCTTTGGAAAAAATTTAAGGTCAGCCACAAATCTCCAAATACTACTGAGGGGAACTCTTGGGGTCAACAGGTGGTCAAACTACTGAGGGGGGGGGGCAAATTTGGTCTGGATATAAATTAGCGAAAGTCAAGTATCCCGGGACAAATATGGACAACTATTTGTTTTGACTTTCGCGACTAAAAATCGAAATGTTTTGGCAGTCTCTACCAAATATCAGTATGTTTCGACTTTCTCGACTAACGTTCTCAAATGTTTCAACCAACATTTTTGTAAAATTTATTCGTCTAACCCGGTATAGAAAGTTTCAAAGATTATTAGTCACATCTCAGATTTTTTTCAACCGTCGTGACTATTTTTGGTTTGTGTAAGGATAATCTCAAACATCTAAATCTTAAAAGTTTGAATGTGTTAATGCATGTATGCGGTATGATTGTATGTATCTATGTACATATGTATATGGCGGCTCTGGCAAACTTCAGATTGAAACTCAATTATTTTTATTCTACAGATAATTTACTGTATAGAAATCGATTTCCGATAACCCATTTAGATTCTTAAATCAAATTAGAATGAATAAAAAAAAGAATAAATTCTTTTCCGATAGCCCATTTAGATACAAAAAATTTCTTGCTAAAAATGGATTTTTTTGCAACTTAGTGAAAATCATCAAAATCTCAACATCTGATTTAATATGATTTTTTTGCTGCAAAGGTTGAGCAAACTTTTTTTTACCTCGCGGAGAGCTGCAGAGTGCAAGAGTCACTCGAGGAAAAGTTTGTACCGCACACTTTTGCGTTAAGGAGAATTCCTCTCAAATTGAGCAAAACTAGGGGCGGATTTAAAAAAAAATGTGTCGACTTTTTTTTAGGTCAACTAAATTTATTTTTGAATCTTTTCGTGGCAAATAATATAGATATTACTTTTCCTCAAAGCTTTCAGGCAATACTTCAAAACGAAAAATCAAATGAAAAGCATATTTAAAAATTTTGTTTCCACTATTTCTCTATTGTTTCTCTATAATATAGAACTGTTCTATATTATAGAGAAACAATAGAGAAATAGTGAGAACAAAATTTTTATTATATGCTTATCAAGTGATTTTTCGTGTTGATGTTTGGCCTGAAAGTTATGAAGAAAAGTAATAACTAAATTATTCGCCGCCAAAGGATTTTAGTTTTGATTTTTTCGGTCGAAATTTTCCAAAAAGTGAATAAAAACGCTTTTTTGGCCTGTTTTTCACAAATTTGCAGAAAATGTTGTCAAATTAGGGTCCTTATAGTGACTTGGGAGGGCTAAAAAAATCAATTTATTTGACCTAAAAAAGGATCGACAAAATTTTGTTGAAAATCCACCCCATCGAGAAATTCCTACTGGTTATACATGATCCCTGGTCGATGGAGTTGCTCTTAAAAACGATAAGTTATCAAAACCCTGAGTGTAGGTTGCCAATAACGAAGCACTGAAATTAAATGGATGTTTTATACAGTCGGCTTGAAATTGTTGGCCTAATGAAAAAACATTCATTTAATTTGCTCTAGCTTTAGGTGCAAACAATAATTGATTTCACAAAAGTCATTTTCAAATAGGAAAAACTCATTCACGGAAACATTCTCCAATTACATTTGACCTTAATTATCCTCTGCATGATGACAATAACATTCGATAATATTTTTAAAAGTTATTGTTTGACTATTATCTGAGCAGGAGCGGATTTAGAGGGGGGGGGTACGGACGCCTCCTCCTCTCAGGGATTTGACCCCCTGCCCACCCAAAGGGTCCCCCTTTGTACTATTTTGAGATATCCATTTTTGGTGAGGGACCCTAAAAATTTTCTAAAGGCGCCTTTGGCGCCAATATATACTTCTTTTGAGGGGGGAGCGCGCGCCGAAAAAACGCCATTTTTTGGTCAAAATTGTTCAAAAAGGGGCTAAAAACACCTTTTTGGCCTGTTTTTTCAAAGTTTTCGAAAATGGTGGACCTAAAAAACCGAATTTTTTGGAAAATCGCCCCCCTCGAGAAAATCCTAGATCCGCCCCTGATAGAACATGTGAATATAATCTATACATAATTTGTATAAATTTGGTCAACACAAAAGACGTTAAAATTCGATTTAAAAGGATTTTTTTGTTACTGGGAGAAACAAATAGTGGAGAAACTATTCCAAAAGACGAAATTTTTTGATTTAAACTAAATTGATTTTTAATCGACTCAAATTGACTCATATCATTGTATGTATATATGTGTATGACGTTTGTGTGTATGATTGTATGCATCACAAGCTGATGAAAATTAAAGTTTAGACAATTTTAGAAAATAAGAAGGTTGCCAACAAAAAAGAATCACAAAGTGGTTTAAAGTCTCGTGACAATTTAGTGTTGTTAAGTTTGAATGACAACTCACGAGCGCAGCATTTGTTCGCTAGCACTCTGCACAGCTTTTCACATGAACAATCCCACACTTTCTCGGCACAAGGATGATCTGAAAAGCAAAAACGGCACAAGGATGATCTGAAAAGCAAAAATTGATCACTCAAGGAGAAAACTAACTCTAAAATCTAAGAAAACCTAAGCTTTCAATTAAATTTGATATCTTTGTACGAATTTACGGCACTAACGGTATCCGTAAAAGTCTAAAAGATGTTATCCGAGCAAAACGCCGACAAGTTAAATTTTTGCTCCTGTTTTTCGTTTTTTTTTGTAAAATTTGAACGAAAAATTTAAAGTCATCAAACTACATCCTAATGAGTGTCATATGGATCCCACTAAGCTTAGGGAGGGTTTGAGTTTGGAATGTTTATGTAGGTAGAATTGTGAATTCAGGGTGGAATTTTTCGGGGACTTTTTTGGCTTGTTTATCGAAGGTTTCCGTTCGTCATCATTTTTGCAGATATTACCTTGATACTGTATTTGGAGATCACACTATACGATATTGAAACCAGTTGAAAAGAAATAATATAATATATCCAATTATAATCATGATAACTATCCTTGTAAAATATTTAGAACTAACCAATCAAGATCCATGACTAAAACTTACAATAAATTCTAAAGCTGAAACTATTTATAGTTTCAACCAGAGAAGAACAAATTTATTTTAGCAAATGGTTGCTCTTTCTTGATTCTAACCTCGCAACAATACCAGTTGTTACTATATCTATTGAGACTAGGAAACATGAGAGTTGGATTAGGATCGGTATTAGACGAAGAAGTTGCACGAATATATCCGGCCGAAAATAAGATAACGTGACGAACAGACGCTGTATCTTATCCAAAACTACTCTATTAGAAAGCCACCCCGGACGCAAACTCATCTGGTGGAACTAAACTAGTCCCGAACAGACCTCTACTAATTTATAATTAGCAAAAACAAAGTAATATAGGCAAATTAGATCAAAAACGCTCAACAAAATGATACACCAAATTGACGATGAAATTAGCTTATTTTCACATCTCGATAAGTCTGATCAAATAAAACAGACACAAAAGCTGACACCAGGTCGCAACCAGGAC
>NC_087063.1:4259013-4327174 GCF_963678635.1 Symsagittifera roscoffensis | reverse complement strand
CTTTTAATTTTCAACACAAAGTTTGATGATAGGACATTTATTAAAAGTCTGATTTCGACATTCATTATTGCACAAGACAACTTAAATGGAATTACGAACCTAACACAACAAGATATTCTTACGCCATCACATTTTGTAAACAAAGAAATTGTTAAAACAATGCCCACAACAACACAACAACAAAATTCGTCTTTTTATCCTACGATCACACCAACACATAACAAAAATAATAATCCGTTTCGACCAAAAACATTACAATCAATAGATAAACTATAAGATGCTCCAAACTATTCGCAAACGGATTCGGAAAAATCTAGTCCAATTAATAATAAACGCCTAATCAAAAAACCAAAAGCAGGAATCACGTGAAAACCGAAAGAAACACAAAATTTAAAATTACAATTTGTCAATATTATTCAGACAACCACGTCACACAAAAACATCATCCAAGACTCCAAGGCAAAACAAAAATTTAAAAAAATCGAATAAATCTTTTCACCAATACTTGACGCACGACCGAAATTTTTCAGATAAAATTGATCAAAGTAAAAACAGTTCAGGAAAACCGCTACCACCTAGCTATAGTAAAAGCACATCACAATCACCATCTTCCAACATTTTTTGTGGACGATCCCCAGATAGGCGAAATTCAAAACTATTTATATATAGAATATATCACAACTTATATAATCTAAATCCAAAACACTAACCACGAAATTTCTGCCACATACTTAACATCATCCGCGCACTAGAACTCTTTTGGCCACTCTTACGTTTTACAAAGTTCATTAAAATGCTTGCAAAATTTTTAACTTACTCACCCACAGTTCAAAACAATTTCCCAAATGGTTTTTTTTAAAACCCAACCATCAGTGAGTGTGAAGTTATAAAAAATCACTATATAAATCACTAATTCACTCACCATTTTTACACGTGTGTTTCACCATTGCTTTTTAGATTTCACTAGTAATTTCTCTGAAAACAATACATGAAATAAAAATTAAAAAAATGAAACTTTAAAAAAATTTTGCTTCAAATACTAACTATTTGTTGTAAGTTTGTAATCGTGCAATAGAATTGATACGCAGCAATTAATTTTTAATATTGCTGTAAATTATCTGTACGAAGTACTGAACTATTAATGAATAATAAATAGAGTAAAACTAACCTTTTAATGTGTGCTATAGTTTGAAATTTTTCATTTTTTTTTGAACTCGCCTTATTTCACGCAAATCAAAGGAACTCGTCACTTGTATAAACTAGCCACATGAACATGAACGTCTCACGCTACCCAATTTAGATTAAGTCCAGAAAAAACTGGATAAATTATTCTTTTGAATTTTGATTGAAACTTTTATTAAGACCACATGAAACGTAAAAACACTCAACAAATAACACAAACCAAAAACAATCCATTTTTAAGAAAAGGACACAACCAAGGAACAAAAGAGAAAACACCTGATAAAAAAGAAAAGAAAGGTTAAACACAAAAACAGACTTTTCTCAAAGACATTCTCCTCTAGCCTCACCCACCAAACGACGTCGCTCGAAGTAAATGTGCTCAACATATACAACATCCAGACCCTCAATTTTTGCTCTAGCGTAAAAAAATTTCTCAGAGCAAAGAAACGAGCAGGAAAAAGGATCGGTAATAGATTAAGGTTTTGCATGAATCTATCCGGCCGAAAACAGGATAGCGTGACAAACAGACGGTGTTTTTTATCCGACATTACTTTATGAGAAAACCACACCGGACTTAAACTCATTTTTGTCGTAAATACCCCGGCTGTTAAAAAACCCTCAGATCCAAAAAATATCCCAGATCCACAATTTTGCATAGTTAGATAACTTTTTTTGATACCTCTAAAAAAGTTGCTTCGGTAATTAAAAATTTATCTCCTTAAGTATTTGTCTCCTTAAAACAAGCCTCTTTTGTCAGTTATTTGTAAACTACTAGACATTCGCAATTGTTTTTTTTCTGATAACTTCAATCAGCACTGAACCAGTAAAGTATGAAACGAAACTTTTCTGAGCAATAAATTTATACATGTTTTAAGCAAAACTCACCGGGGCAGACATGTTCCGCCAGGCATTTGCAGAGACGTTCGCACAGACATGAGCATAGTAATTTGCTAATGAGCTCACAGCAACAGTTTCTGCGAGCTAAAACAGAATTACATGATAACGTAGAATTTAAAAAGGCATTATTGTTTTTTACTCTACAATTAGCACCAATCTTTTCGCTCACCTTATTCAGAGCAAGAAATGATCTCAACAATTTTTACTCAGTATATTTGTTCAATTCTGTTAATTTTTCAGCTGTTTTCTTGAATAGCTAGTGTGGATGAGAATTACATCTCGATACTTAACTGTTAAAGCTTTAAATCTAATTTAAAAAAGTGCTAAAATCAGACAGAGAGACTGCTTTAGCACTGAGATAGTTTGAAACGGATTAGCTTGAGTGGTGTTTTTTTAAATGAAAACCATGAATTCATAATTGCCAGATGTTCAGGCGTCTAAAAGCAGTTTTTAAAGTTTCCAAATGTTTTCTGCCAATTAGTTAAGTGTTCCCAATAATAAACTTGGAAATGTTAAGGATTAAAGACAAAAACACTCAGTTTTCTTTCGTCCATAACCTTTGGGTAGCCTAGACCAAAAGTGGCTCATTGGAAGTCAGATTCTATCGTTACTTGAAAAAAGGACTCTTCATATCAATCAGTGCATATAGCCCGATTGGCGCTTCAACCTCATTATATTTCTACATTCTCGGTGATAAAAGGCAACATCTATCTAAACCCTTAATATTTTTTTATTTCAGGACACATCGTACAAAATCCTACATTCAGATCGCAAAACATTAATCAGACCAACATACTGACTGACCGGAACCTCAAATTACAAACTCTTCTACAGAGTGTTTGAAAGTAAGAAAACTGAGAGTCAATGAAACCGGTAACACATCATCTAAAGCCAGCAAAACTCTTTAGAAAAACAAAAACTGATTTCGATTAAACAATACAAAAAAGAATTTTGGGAACGTTCCATCAAAAAACACGAAAAACAAGTATTCTCATTAACTTGAGAATAAAATAAATTTTCCCGAGAAAAGCAAAATTTGGACAAATTAATTTAACCATACAATGGAAAAAATTAATTTATAATGGAAAATTTAACCATACAATTTCCTCAAAATGCTTCAAGTGGGCAAACCCCAATCACATACTAACATTTTTGACCCTACTGTTACTTCAAGTTCCCTACTACCGGATAACTGCTCGGAAAAACGCTTTGAATTTGCACTTACATCTACATTTTTACCCACGAGTAATAAATAAAAAAATATATGTTTTTTTTTCAGAATTGCTTAAAATTTAAAAAAAAATCAGTTTAATAGCTTTATGAGGAATATAGTCGTGTTGACTATACCCATGTTCCAACAAATTTTTGGTTTCCAAAAACTAGATCTAAAATCATTTTTATACCTAAACATAAAGTATAAAAACATTGTGTTGCTTAATTTGACTCAATTTAAACTTAAGCACAATTAAACCATACAGGGTTATCAAGGATTCCCTTGGGTCTGTTTTTCATTAGAAATTTGAAAATTATTAAAATTGTATAATTATTTTGATAGGTACTTAAATTGCATCTACTCGCCTACCCGGGCCGAGGTTTCGACTTTATGTTTCAACCAAAAACGCATATGTTTTGACGAGCGCGACCAAAAACATCTATGTTTAGACCAAATTCGACTAAAACATATATGTTTTGACCAATGCCGACGGAGCAAAAACATTTCAACCAAGTTTGACCAAGGAAAAACGTTTCGATCGAGTTCGATCGAGGAGTTGTTTCGGCCGAGAAAAAAAAACATTTCGACTATGATCAACCGAGGGAAACGGTTTGACAGAGCTTTCAGTAGGTTTTTTTTCGAGGAAAAAGAGTTAACAGAGCTCATAAAAACTCTACTCCATACTTCTTTGCCGATCTTACACTTGAGACTCGACCGGCAAGTCTACAGCTTTGTTCAGGGGGAAAATGGTGGCATGCTAAGCGAGATAGCGCAGTTTTTTTAACAAAAAACGCAAGAGTGCAGACCCCGACCAAATATAACAAACACTTGATTGAAGTTTGCTCGGTAGTCGATTCCTCAGAAATTTACTCAAAATCTATAAAACCGCTAGAAGGAATGATTCGATACATTACGAGGCCAAACTGTGCATTTTCTGAATTGTGAGGGGATTCACAACAGGCAAAAATCAGATTTGTCGCGGAATCCGCAACATTGCCATTTTTTAAATCTTCTCTGCTGTTTTGGATTCCACGGACAAAAAGCTAAACTAAAATACTATGTTGCTCACAATTGCTCCGAGAACAGGCAACTTTGCGAAATCCGCAACAAAATAAGTGGAATCCAGAATCAGTTCGTGGAATCCATGAACAAATAAAAATATATGTGTTTGCTAAACTTAAGCTGACGCGAAATCTGCAATTGTAAGTGGAAACCGCAAACTATAAGCGGGATCCGCATAAATTTGCGGAATCCAGTTACATTTGCGGAACCCGCTTACATATGCGGAATCCGCAACAACTACCTATGTTCGCTCGTTGCGGAATCGGCAACTAAACCAAAGTGCCGACAAAATTTACGTTAAAGATACTTGTACGCGAAATCCAATGAAATTTTGTAATCCATTTACGCTTTAGAATATGTTCAAATAATGTCTCTGGAATCCAGGAACATAGAGACACAAAATTGTGCGCCTAACCAGTGCACAGTTTGGCCTCGTATTGTAGATTTTCACTATCAGTGTAAGAATTGGATAACACGACCCTTTTGCTTATCCGCGCTACCAAGGATGAGAAATAACAAATCTCGAACTAAGAACCAGTTTCGAGAAATCATTAATAATTCAATATTCGAGTTCAGATGAATCTTTTTAGAATTTTCTGGATTCTTTATTTTCTTTATAGAATCGGGTTATTCTAAAAATTCAAAAGAGTTGGTTTCTTTCTCGATTCACATGTGTTTTTATGTTCCAAAAAGTTTGGCTCATAAATGATCCATAAAAGAAACGATCTATCCTGGAATCAAACCTGCGCTAAACCGGACGATACGCACTGTCCTTACACTCGGCTAGTGTTTTTGTAGCCACTGATTGGCCCGATAAATTTTTATTGATTGCAGGCAGAACGTGCGAAGTAATCGTATCAGTAGTGCTTCGCAGGTGATCAACCTAATGGCTAGTGATCATGAGGGCTGGGATCGAAAAAGCAAACCAGATATCCGTGATTCAGGTTGCAATTGGCATGCCACTGTGATGGCTTTTTCATGGAAGGGGCATAATGTTTTGGCCAATCTGATAAAGTTCACATAATAGTATAGGTGGTCAAAATGTCATCAAGAGTTAGCAAATTCGGACCATCAATTGTTACTGGACAGGCGTTTGATGATTGCTTTATTAAGCAAAATGCCTTAGACAAACTTTTATTCAATTTGATTTCGAATTTCTTTCATTAAAAAAAATGATATTTTTTAGCAGTATTAGATTTTGGGGATAACAAACTATTTTTCCACGCGTGGTTGCATGAGCTCAGCTATCATAGGACTGCAACGACTTTAATAAGCAAAAATAACCAATTTGTTTTGCCAATTATTGATAAATTAAAAGGCAATTCACAAATTTGGGATTAAAATTCGTAAACAATGATTCTTAATATTTTTACTAAAAAGTTTTATTGCACCCACATTAAAGTTTTATGGATAAAAATCAGTTTTAATGGATTATTTTTTTGTGATGAAAATGGATTAAATTTTGCAGCCAATTATTCAACTTTTTGCGATTTCTTACAAGAGTTGAACGAACACGTTCATCCAGGGGCGGCCAAAACATAGTAATTTTAAATAAGGCCAACATCTAGTAATTTTTCACAAATTGCCCAAAAATGGCATTTTTGACCAGTTTTTTCTCACGAAATTTGTCTGCGGCTCTAGAAACTCGGTCGAAATACATTCTTTTCAATGTTGTGGGAGTGCTTTTGATTTTCCAGTCCCTCTTCCCACACCCCTCCCACGTACTCACGCACAAAGAGATACACACACACGTAAACACAGGAAAAGATTTTATAAAATTGATTATAACCCATTGTAATTGATTAAAATTGATTATTTTTCGTTTGATTAAACTTTTTTAAAATAAGCTGAAAATAATCAAATATAATCGATCATAATCCATTAGATTGAAATTTTATTGCTTGAAAAATAGCATCATTATAATCGATTTTCAATGAATTATGATCGGGTATTTTTGTTAATTTATAGAGACTGACTATGAAAATCCAATATAACCGATTATTATCCTTGAGACTTCAGTGAGGGCAAGCTTAAACAGTCAGGAGAAAAGAAAAAACGAACTGAACTAAGAGTTCAATGTCATAATTTTCGAAGGACAAGCTTGTGGCATTTTTCTTTCAGTCAATTTTTGATTTTTGTTTAGTTCAGCCTAAAAATTATTATAATCCATTAAAAATTATTAGTCGGAATGATTCCGTGAAAAAAGTAACGCTTTGTTATGATCGTTTTTGTTATATCATAGATTATGACTATAAGTTTGAGATTTATATGATTGTCATCTACATAACTCTAGTGCCCTATAGAGTATTTAATTGGGAAACGCTGAGCCAGCATACATATTACCTCGATTTTGCAAAATATCTGCTAAGGTAGAGTATTCATTCACTCTCACAAAATTTATCTCTAAGTATTGTTCAAACTTAACATCAAAAACTTTTTGATTAACGTAGGTTAACCAAGAATTTTGTGGTCTTAACTGTAAACACCTGTAACTGTGACTATATAAAACAATTTGTGAAGGTGAATGTATACTCAAATCTAACAGAAATTTAGCAAAATCGATGGTACATGTATGTTTTCCGCTGTTAAACACTCTGTTTTCTACAATAGAGTTTTTGGATGGTATTCATTACATCAGAAATTTGATGTCAACATCTGTAATATACAAAAGTAATCATGAAAAATGGATCATAGTGTTTAACTTTTTTGTGGGTTATGATATTTTTTTTCAGAATCGGCCTGAAACATTTAAATACCCTTAAAAATAAGACCATTGTATTTCGGTTACCCTTAAAAATAAAACCATTGAACTCTTTTTCGGTTACAAAAGTGATAACCTGCTTTTTTTCTTCACATTTTTTTCCAATGTTCTGATGTAATTTAGTGTCCTAATTTTCGTTGACCTTTGATTACCCTAAATATTGGGTTTGATAGTGAAAACGGGATAAGATGGCTTTATCGAGCAGCTTCACGATCGTTCAGGTTTAAAGCACTCATTAATAAAAATTGGGCTCATTCAAATTTAAATAGAAAAATACTAACTCTGGTGATAACCTTCCGAGAAAATGTGGAAAATGATTCGTTGGGAACCAGTCCAATTTAAGTTGGGTTTCTTCTTAGCTGCTTAGTTCAACTTAGGCTCATTTCACTCCATTTTATACGATTTGGCCATATGAGCCCACTGTTTTCTTGGAGATCAGTTTAAAACGGAGATCAGTTACAACTTCTACAATTGGCCTACCTTTCTGTATTTGTTTGGCGGCCTTTCCTTTCTTTTTTCTCGAAGTGTTTTTCGGGTCGGTCATAGCGCCATCGTTTCTTTGCTTCATCAATTTCGCCTGCAATTTAATTTCCCACACTATATTCTTTCCTACTACTGTGACATCATTGGGGTCACAACTATGGTCAGTGTCCATGGCCTGTAGTTCATCAAATGCAGGGTTGTTTTAAGTGTTAAATAATATTCTTTTGAATGCGCTTTGCTGTGGTTGAGACCTTGTGTTTGCTTAATTTTGATAGTTTTAAAAATTATAATTTCAAAATATTTCAAAGAATTATAATTTCTTTGAAAGATATTTCATGAATAATAACTCTATTCGTAAGTTTTTAAACTATATGGTGTTTTATTATGCAAGATATTTTACCTCATATTTTTAGAAATTAAAGACGATGAGAGTTTTGCAAAAATTGCTGCCTAATTTTGCAATTTTTCAAATCCAAATATAATCCATTATAGCCTATTTGAGAGGAAACAAATATGAAAAGATAGAATATAAGGGATTTTAAACCCTCAAGTTCTGGAAGTGTAATTATCATCCATGAAAAATAAATTATTCTTGACTATGCAACATTGATATTATCATTTAAAAAACGTATTTGAAGAGACTTACTTCTGAGAAAAATTAAATACTTAAAAAAAACGCCTCTATATTAAAACGCCTAAATCTGCCATTTTTACTTGAAACATCTCTGCCTTAAGCTGGTTCATTATTTCGCCATTTCCACAAAAAAACTCCCAATTTGGCCTTGAAAAGCTCATTTCCCACAGAAGCTCAAATGCCGGGTAAGAAATGTCGTCATTGTTCCAATCAAAAATAACTGGTAAGTTATTCAGAAGTGGTGTTTGCTGAGCGAGGATATTCGAGTTGCGTTCCGTTCGAGAAAATATCATGAGCATTTTAAAAAAACAGCCAGCTCCGTAAGCTGGTTTTCTAGCTAAATTGGCAGCAACGTTTTCGATCCAGAATTCTTGACGGTTTTCAAGAGTTTCGGATAGATTACCAATTAGAAGACTAATAACAGGTAGAGATTCGTTTAAAATTGATGACGATTTGACTTCGTCTCGGTCAGAAGCAATAGCGAGAAGTAAAAGTGTGAACACTTTTAGTTTTGAAGTTTCTGCAGTTGAAGAAATGACTTCTTCGGACTGAACTTCCAAAGTCGTTTCGAAGAACGTTCTCTTAGCATCTACGGCGATTTCCAGTGTTTTGCAAAGAGCCAAAATCAGTTTGATAATCGAATTTTCGTCTGTTCTTTCGGATGGTTGAATTTTTAACTGATTTCCTAAGAGCTCGAGCATGCTTTTCACAGATCCATTTTTATGCAAATTTTTGCAAAAATTATCACTGTTTGCTGTCAACATAAAAAGCGCCTGCGAAAAAACTGAAGCTCTTTTTTGGAAGTTATCGCCATTCCCAATCTGGCAAAAATTCAGCTCTTTTTGAATGATCGAAGGCAAATTTGGGTCTTCATAAATTGAATTAACTTGTTCCTCAGTTTCAGATGCGCTTTCTTTTTCAAAGCGGTCCAGTAGTTCCTGGAATTCAAATACCGGAGCATCCTCCAATTTGGAGGAAACCTCCTCCGAACCACTCGCCATAGTCAAACCTTACTGTGAATAAATTAAATATGTCGCAAAAATAACTGTAAAGCAAAAGGAATAACTATCCAAATGAAATTAAATCTAAATCCAATAAACACAGGTGAAATGAATCAAATATGGCGTGTTGAACGGATATTTTCTTGTTTGCTTATTTGTTTTGCATTGAAAATCAAAGTTCAATGAACATTTATGGTAAAACTTTGATGTCACCAGATGATTTTTGTTATTATTGATGACCAGTTAATGAAATAAACTTAAAATTATTTTAAGTTACTATAAAACTGCTACTATTCTAGTCAGTTTTAAACTTATCCTAGTTGATGCAAGCGCAAATATTGTAACATAAAATTTAAGAAAAAAACCAAGTAGTTTTCATTTCAAAGTTTTTTGTGATAATAACAAAGAAAGGTCAGCGAACGTAAACTATTTCCAAAAACTAAAGCCAGTGATATAGGGACCAGTTCTGAGTTTATGTAAGTTATATGAGTTTGTTCTTTCTGTCTGGGGACCTGCTGTTGTGACCTTGCGATCTCTATTGCCCGGCACGAGCTAAAACAGAAAGGTGCAGTAAGATTTAGTTTTGATGCCTTACAGTTTCTTTGCAATTAACTTTAAACAAATATTCTTTTCATCACTATACATTATACAACTTCAACGTGGCGCAGTCAGCGGAACGAAAAGGAGGAGGGACAAATCCGCTAAATATATTATCATTCTGGGACGCACGGACGCCGGAAACCACAACCTGCTGGGAGGAGTGGATCATAATGTTCCACTGGGGCATGATAGCAAAATATGACATCGATCTTGATGATTTTCATTTTGCGCGTACTCTAAATGCAGCGGCCATTGCGGCGTTACCGGAGGAAGTCAATGGGAAGAATCGGACCGAGGTGGAGAAAAAGTTGAAGTCTAACCTATATCTCTGTATTGGAGACAAAGCGCAAAGGATATTTAAAGCCTGAAAACCGGCGGTGAATGTTAAAACGGAAAGGTACCCACGGGTATTGGACGAAATGCAAAATGTCTTCAAACGCGAGCGAAATGTGACACATGAGACGGGACTATTCTATGGGAGAATGCAGAGAGAGAATGAAACGTTCGAGAAATTCCACGCTGAGTTAAGCGCCCTCGCAGGAAGGTGTGATTTTGCTAACGCGGCCGAGAATGTTCGTGATATTTTTATTCTGAATATGCGGGAATCTGATTGTCAAAGTGAATTATCACGGTCATCCAAGTTACCAGAGAAGGTATATAGGATAGCACTCTTGTATGAAAGACGTGAACGTGCATATAAACCCTACACCGGAAAACCGGCCTCGTCCGCGCCGCCGATAACCATGAAACAGGAGCCAGTTAGTAATATCAGAAGGGGACAAGGATATTTCAGAGGTCGAGCACGCGGGGGTCGCGGAGGATATATCCAAGGATCAGGCAGTGGAGGCGGCGGAAATAACCGCAGGTGTTATAATTGTGACGCGCCGAATTTTACGCTAGACCATATTGCAAGTTGTCCTGCGAATGGAGCAACATGTAATGCGTGCCGAAAATTGGGGCGTTTTAAACGCACATGCAGGGGAGTTAGAAGAGGTACTAACCAGTGGAGAGGACGAGGACGAGGACGAGTAGGATTAGTGAGGGACGAAAATGAGTATCACCAAAATATGCATAGTGTAGACAATGCGTCGGAAGATCAAGTGGCATGGGTGAATCAGCAGGGAAGTGGGGAGAATGAATCCATGACGTCGGGATCCGATGACTACATGGTGATGTGGATCAAGAAAAAGAACGTCACGGAGTTGAAGATCCCAGGAGCCAGAGTCCAGGTTAATGTGTCGGGAAAGAAGATGTGGCTTTGGGTGGATAGCGGATCTCCCGTGACGATTTTCAGCCTGACGGACCTGAAAGCAACAGGGGTAAAACTAATTTTCAGTTACAACCATCTCAAGAAGAATTCTTGGACTACAATAACAACCGAATACACATACTTGAGACACATACAGTCAACCCTTGGGCGCGATCTGAGAAAGAAGGTGTTGCAAAGAAAGAAGGTGATGTGAATCACGGTGGAATGGAGCAGTCAGGAAGAGGAGGAATATGATAAATTACAAACAGATTTCTGTAAGTTGTACCCAAATTTATTTACCAGAACAGGGAAAAACCGAAACGCTAAAGTAAGAGCTGATTTCTTTGAAAATCTAAAGCCGATACAGCAAAAAGGGCGTCGGGTGCCTATCAGTCTACAGGATAAAGTAGACAATGAAATAGACCGTGTGATAAAAGAAGGTCATATCATTAAAAAACAAGAATGTTCGGTTAAGTACTTTGTCTCTCCTATAGTAATCACAGTAAAAAAAGATAGAAGCATAAAATTGGCATTGAATCAAGAGAACTTAACAAGCAGGTACACAAGAATAAGTACCATATGCCAAACATTGACGAACTAGTAGACGGGATAAGTCAAATGGTTGCAGAACAAAAAGCGGGGGATGTATTTTTTACAACATTGGATTTCACTTATGCGTGCGAACAAGTATCATTGGAACAAAAGACTAGCAAACAGTGCAATTTTTCTTTAGACGGCGGAAAATTGACGGGAACATATCGTTTTAAAAACCGATTTTATGGGCTCATATCAATGCCGGCGGAGTTTCAAAAAGTCATTGATAATTTACTTAAGGAATTTCCCCAGGCAAATGCTTTCATAGACGATATCTAAATTGCGTCAAAGGGAACAAGAGTAGAGCATATTGCATTAGTGGAAAAAATGTTGAAGAAGTTGGACGTATCAAACGTTTCCTTGAAACTACGGAAATGCGAATTTGCAAAAACCGTGTGTGAATGGTTAGGGTTCCGAATTGGAAAAAACGGCATCGCGCCAATAATTTGGAAAATTCAAGCGGGAGAAGATTTGAAAACCCCAAAATCTAGAAAACAATTGAAATCACTAATGGGTTCTATGCACAGTTTGCATAAATTTTTGCCAAAACTCGCTGAAGTGAGCGCACCGTTACGACCGTTACTTAGTCAGAACAACAATTTTGTCTGGACACCGAATTGCGAGAACGCGTTCAAACAATTGAAATCTCTAGTGAAAATCATTGTAGAGCATAGGCATTTCGATATTCACCGTGAAACTAGAAAAATTTGCGATGCTAGTCACGATGGCCTAGGGGCCGTGTTAGAACAGTACAGCGCCTCCGGTTGCCACCCAATTTCGTTTGCGTCACGCTATCTTAATCCGGCCAAAAAAAAGTATTCTACAAACGAATTGGAAGTACTCGCGGTAGTGTGGGCTACGGAACACTTTCGAAACTATATCTATAGACGTTATTTTTTGGTTTTATCGGATCACAAGGCGTTACTTACACTATTAAATTCTTCACCAAAAGGAAATAAAACATTTTTTAGTCGGTTAACTCGATGATACGATCGTTTAGTACCATATGATTTCAAATTTGAACTTAGACAAGGGTCAAAAATAAGAATGGCAGATTATTTGTCTCGGTTTTCATCTGCAGCGGCGCCCAAAACAAGTCATTACGATTAAAGTTTTACAGTAGCGAAAAAAAAATGACAAATGATGCATTAAAACCTAAGGACCAGTTAGAGCCTGGGGGTCAAAAGGTGAACCAAATTAAAAAAAGTCTGACGGTTGAGGGCGGACGATCATGTGTGTACTCAAATAGAAAAGTTGTGTCCAATGAAATTAAAAGGAAAATAGAAATTGCAAATATTAACCGTGAGAGCACGCGCTCACTAGAGGGCGTGGTTACATGCAACCGACGGTTAGCCAACCAAAATCGAGATATTTGCATACCGGCGGAAGTATGCAAAATACGAAGCAAGAAAATAAGACGTTGTTCTCAGTACGTAGAATCAAGTTGTTTTCGGAAAGAAAAAATCAAGAAAAGTATGTCATCTCTAAATTCTCCAGAGAAAACCGATCCAAAAACACCTTCTGCTATTGTTAATACCTCCACTCATTCCGGAAATGTAAATCTCAATGTAGTTCTAATTAGAGATCAAAACCATACGCCGAGTTTAAGTTCAGATTCTGATATAGAAGTAATACCTCCAGATAAAGTTATTCCGAAAAAGACTAACTCGAAAAAACTAAACACCGTTATTTCATTCCCTCATCAATTCCCCGGATTGTCTTATCTCCTTGTGCAAAGTGATAAGTGGACTTATTCAATAGTGCCTACTGATAGTCGAATATTTAAGAAACTTGATTACCCAGAGGTTCTAAATTTAAAAATAGTTGAAGCTAACTTGGAAAAGTACCCGATATTGAAAACGATCCGCGACGCGATACGAGAAAAGGACCCACGGGCCTAGGACATTATCACCAGACTGGAACATTATAACGCTCATAATTTCAACGATTTTGCTATGCGCGAAAACAGTTTGTGGATGGATGGTCGACTGGCCATAACAAAGGACGTGTCGTAGGCAGTGTTAAACCGATTGCATCACAACCATCACGGGAGGGACAAAATTGTCGCGGCGACGAAGGATGTCTGGATACCGTTCATGCATAGGAACCTTGCGGCCACAGCCAAATATTCTAAAAGCTGCCTAGAAGCAGGTAAAAACCTTAAACCGGACATTCCAAAAATTGACATGATGGACACATATGTACCCAGGAAACCTAATGACCTTGTTCAATTGGATTTCTGGGGTCCTGTAAATTATGTACGGGGTCGAAAGAAATATGTTTTAGTAGCGGTAGATACGTTCTCACATTGGCAGTCGGCTTATGTCTGGTAAAGTAACAAATCTAAAAAAAAAAAAATTCCTGAGGAAATACATAAATACACATGGGCACCCAAGGAAATTACATATGGATCGGGCAACCGGATTCTTTTCGAATGACATACAATACTTCTGTAATTATGAGGGCATTGAATTTATAAAATCTTCGGTTAAGGATCATCGCGCTACGGGAATGGTCGAAAGGAGCATTGGCTCGATAAAAAACTACGTCCTAACATATCTACAGGAAAATAAAAACTATAAATTTTAATTGTTGATCTCCCGTGCTCTGAGCGCCCTACGATTTGAGTCGCTCTCTAAAACTAAACTAACGCCATTTGAGACTTATTGTGGAAGAGAAGCAAATACCGCCCTTAGGAATTTGACGAAAAAACCATCGTTGAAAAACCTAAATTGGAAAAATGTCATTAACCAGAAATTATCATGCTTAGACAAGGCGAGTGGTCTACCCGAAGTGAAAAAGAATCTCGACTGGGAGAAGCATAGCGATCTCGTGTACGCTCCGGAAAACCGCATGACGCCAAGGGTCTTGAATGAGAACGAGCTAATTGAGACTGATGTGGACCCTATGGCAAAAGAGGTGGATCCTAAGGCACAAGAGATACCTAAGGCACCAGAGTGGCTAAAGCGACATAGGAGGACAAGTACCACGACGGTATACCAGCGGACCGGAAAAACGGACCCAAAGGATCCAAGAAGGTATAAACGTTTACCATTAAAAATTGAAAAATTGACAAAACATACGGTGCAAATGAAAAAAGGATCGTTACTAAGGCGAAGTGGTGTTTCATTTAGATCGGTGGCTGAAGAAAGCCAAATTGAGAAGACGACCGACGCTAATACCCCGGGTCCGAGCAAACCTACGGAACATAAAAGTCAGGCGGAAAAATCCAAAGTGGGTCAACTAGAAATGAAACGGGCGCAGACAAACAGTGAGAACCGAAAAACAAAGAAAAAGCGAATACGAGAGCAGCGAAGACGAGAGCGACGAGGAGGAGGAGGAGAGCAATTGGGTAGTCGTGGGGCGAGCAGGAGAAGCCGAGAAAACTACAGCGAGTGGGGCGGACGAACCGTCGGGAACGGACAACGCGAAAATACCGAAAACCGTCGGTAACAAAAGAAAGCTGAGCGAGGAGGCAACGCGCCGATCGACGCGACATCGTAGAAGAGTAGACAAAATGGGTTGAGTGATGATTCACCGTATCGAGCACAAATGAGAAGAGAACTCAGGGAGAGGGTTGGCAATCATGCCTAAAAACTAAAACTGTTCAGTAAAACTATGACGAAAGCTATGAGTTGATAAATTTTCAACCTACGATCTAAAATTTATTTGTGGTTCCGAAATGATATAGGGACCAGTTTTGAGTTAATTTAAGCTATATGAGTTTGTTCTTTCTGTCTGGGGACCTGCTGTTGTGACCTTGCGATCTCTATCGCCCGGCACGAGCTAAAACAGAAAGGTGCAGTAAGATTTAGATTTGATGCCTTACAGTTGCTTTGCAATTAACTTTAAACAACTATTCTTTTAATCACTATACGTTATACAACTTCAACACCAGTGAGGACTAGGTGTTTGCTTATTTCAGTCTCAAAAAGTTTGAGTTTTCGGGCGAATTTCAGATCCCAGCAAGATCTTGCATGAAATCATCTTGTCTATATGGCACTTAAAATTGAATTGGTATTTAAACTGATCCTAAATCATATTTTTGTTAGAGCGGGTATGTAAATTTTGTAAGCGTTGTAAAAAGTGAAGAATATTGATAAGAACGAGTGGATTAATTTACAGTTCAAAAAACTGCTTGAGCGATCACAATAATCATTTTATGAATTTAAGTTACCTTCACATAAAATACTTGAAAAAATGGTAAAACCCTATAGGTTGTAGTAAAACACAATAACTATAGAAACACACAGGAAAATTAATTGTGACTTCTACAAGAACCAAGGACAATTCAAGATTATGCGTCAACAGTCTTAGCCAAATTGCATATTATGGCGACCGCAGCAGCGAGAATTCCACTCGCCCTAAGAGAAGCCTCCTCGGCAAAAAGTGGCCTTTTCAACAAGAAGCGTCCTCAATAAACAGAAGCCTCCTCGAAAGAGAAGAGCAACGGCCCCCTCGGTAAAAAGACCCTCAACAAAACAGATTCACTCATGGAGGCAAATTCTACCCTATCTAGAATGGGTTAACATCAGAAACGTTTGCATTTCTTCAAAAAATCAGGCCACATCAAAGATTTCAAAATTTTTTTCTTTATAAAATATTAGTGTCTTTTAAATTTAAAATCAAAATCGAGAAAGATACTCAAAAAATTTCATACTAATGCTCAGGGGATTTAGGATCTAGGAATTTCTCGAGGGGGGTACGGATTTTGAAAAAAAATTACGACCTTTTTTTCTAATAGCTCGACCAAATTGATTTTCCGAGCTCTCGTAAAGCAGTAAAAAGACGCTGTTTTGGCCAACTTTTTTGGGCCGCAGGCAACTTTTTGAAAAAACAGGTCAAAAAAGCCGTTTTTGGGCACTTTTTGAAAAATTTTGACAAAAAAATCGCGTTTTTTCGGCGCGCTTCCCCCCTCAAAATTAGTGTAGATTGGCACCAAAGGCGCCTTTAGAAAACATTTAGGGTCAGTCGGCCAAAAATTGATTTTTAAAAAGTACCAAAAGGGGGGACCAAAATTCTTCCTGATCGATAAGAAACCCATTTTTTTTCTTGTCAAATATATTAGCTGCAGTAAACAAAGAAATATTGTAACATAAAATTTAAGAAAAAACCAAGTAGCTTTTCATTTTGAAAATTTTCATGATAATAACAAAGAAAGGTCAGCGAACGTAAACTATTTCGAAAAACTAAAGCCAGAAATATTTCCAAAAAATTATTTAAGAATCTCAAAACTTCACAAAGGCTTCTATGAGTAAAAACTCACGAAGGCTTCAGAATAATGCCAGGGGAAACAACTCCTCAACTTCGAAAAACGTGCGCGTCTACTATTGCCTTTTCTCTAATCCGCCTCAACTCGATAGTTTCAGTACATTGAAAATCAGCAAATCTCTACTCAACAAATGAAACTATCGTTTCGTTTTGGTTGAGTGCCAAGAACTGCAACTCGCAGATGAGATATCAGTTTCGAAGAAGCTACAGAATGATACAAAAGCCCTGTGAAACCGTTGGGTATAAAGAGCTTTTGAAAACTCTTGCCGATGAGATCTTAGTCCAATCACTATCAGGTAATGAAAACATAATAAAACAGGTCTCTACGCGATAGGAGACTAAAAAAAGATAGGAGAAATTCTCCCATGCGATTTCAGACAATGATTTATTCGGTTTCCTTACGATAGCAAACGGCATTTCCAACGGCCTAAGCAGCATCGATTAACCCTAGTGCGAACTTCTAAAACAACTCCATGGTTTTTTTTGTGATGGCTTATAACAATGAAAAGTTGATAATCTGGTAGCAATATTTCCGAGAAAAAAAAACGTTTTGACCATGCTCATCTTTGTAATTGATCCAACGATGGTCCTTGAAGCCAGTTACAACTAACATCTGCATTATCCTGCCCCTACTTTAATCAAATGATTGCGTTGCCGTAGCCTTTCTATTTTTGTAGAAGATGCGTAATCGCTTCTACACTGTGTTTCCTCATTCCTGGAACAAAATTTTGCATTAGTCGATGTTTGTTTGCTAAATCAAAATTATGCATTTTGGCAATATAATGACTGCAATGGTTTTTTAATTTACTTGAGGGACGGCTCTTACTTGTGGACTGTCCGCTCTTTGGTCACTTCCAAAGTCCTTAGATCGGAAAAAAATTCAAAAAATATTTCACTAACAAATATTCTAACACTGGTTGTTTTTAAATACATTTGTTTTGATAGAAATGGAACTAGAATGTTTTTTTTTGAGTATGATGATTGAGCTGCGATCTTACTATTGGGTCCTGGTTGATCGGTTTCAATCAAATTTCCTAGCGCCTCATGCAAATTCAAATCAAAAGAAGAACATTACACAGATTGGGCGACTTTGACGTGAATGAATTAATGGACCAGTCGAAGGCCTATGTGGGACCAGTCGTAGATGAGATCTATCGCCAGCTGATAGAAAGAGACTTCAATCTGAACAATCCGGAAATGCCAATGATATTGGCAGCCTTTAACATATATCAACATTCTAGGCATTAATGACCCCACCGAAGTCGTATAGAATTGTCGCTTAGGGAGAGCAAGGCAGACTAGACCGCCCGAACATGATAGCTATGATGTGGAGAATCGAGACAATCTCGGGCAGTGACTTGGCGAATGAACCCGAGCTCAACTGCGACAGGACTTATCAACCAGGAGAATTGCCTCTCCCTACCAGACCTCAGGCTAGTCTTAAAAGGATGCACACGGAAGTGGAGATGCACACGGACGAGACCATGGAGGATATCATGGAGATGAGATGCGAAGTAAATAAGGTCAGAAAGGAGCTCTGGAGAACCAGAGAGGACAGAGATACCAAAGAGCACAAACACGCATACTGCTACTGTAAGACAAATGAGCGATAGGGCCATAGAGGGGAACAAAAAACTTTACGATCAGCACAGTGAAACGCTGGCAGTTTGGCCACGATGAACATAAGCTAAGCCCCCTAATAAACCTACTTAGTGAAAGATTTTTGCGAAACACTCTGGAATAGTTCAATCAACCCACCAGAGTAAATTTGGCATATTTGAAATTCAGTGGCAAAAAATTGGAAAAAAAGGAAACTTTGGAGATCCCTCCGTTATAACTTAAGTGCCTTAAGTAACCTCTGAAGTAACCCTCAGAAGTGACTTAAGCTCCATAAGAAGCCTCCTTAGTGAAACCAAAGGGACCCTCCGAGGTGATTTAGATACATCAAGCACCCTTTTCAAAATTGAAGTAGAAGGTCGAATACCTGTGGGGTGTGTGTACTCGGAGTAAGTAGACAAGTTGATTCGGAGAATCGCGATCAACTTTGGATTCTAGATCGGGTTCATCAAAAGTACCCGAACAACAATTTTTTTGAAAAATAATTTGGTTAATTGGTTACCTTGAGCTACTTAGTAGGAAGACTCGGGTACTCCGGAATCAAATAGAAAAGACATTGGTGAGTGTATTGAGTTCGAGAGACTAAATTGTGAAGAGAAAACTGTTCCCTACTCTCATGCACTTGGATATGTCCGAGTCTAGGAGAGCTTTGGCTTGGGTTAAAATTTAAATAATTTCGATCAAAGGTTGCCTTGAGCTACTTAATAGGTCAGCTCGGGCGATCGCAGGACAAACAGAGGAATACCTCGGTAAGTGCAGTAGCAGAAATACACTCACTTGAAACAACAGTGTCCTGGACTTTGTTCAACTGTAGTGTTTCAATTGACAGATGTCCTTTAACTTAATTTTTTTTGTCCTAATTAAAGTCATCACTGCTTTCGTACAATGAGTTGCTTGATTTTGCACACGGCAGTGATCTGACAGATCTACAAAGTTAATTTGATATTGATACGAGACATTGATGTCACGTAAAGGGTGTGTTGTTTTCTTATTGTTGATTGTGTCTCGTGTGTGCTGGTTATTGTATCTTGCAAACTTTTTGCGAGACTCTTATAAATTAGGATTTTGAGCGGAAACAGAATTATCTCAAAACTGGGCAGACCCATTTTTTAATCAGACTTGAATCGTTCATATGTTTCTAAGAGATTTAAAAAAAACTTTTGAAAAAACGACTATCGACACGCATAAGTTTATTATTATGATTGTTATGATTATTTTTGGACTTGAGCGCTGTCGTGCGAAAGTTTTCCCTAAAATTGTTTATCACAAAACTTGGATCGAAAGGACTCGCTTCGAAAAAAATTGATTCCTTAGCTTAGCCCGGGAAGTACGCGGATGTTTGAGCCTTGGCATAGCCAACCCTCGGTGAGCAGTACCTCCGGATTCTACTGAGAAGGGATTCTACTAAGTTCTCGAAGTCTATTGAGAAAAGAAACAGATCTTGAAGAACACTCAATAAGCAGAAGTCGTAAATAGATGAGTCAGATATCTGCATTAACACCAGGATAGAGGTGATGAAATTGCACTTTGAGGAAGAAAACCTCTCGAAAAGCAAGAATTTTGCGCATTGATGAGCAATCGAGAGGGTAAATCCCTGAATTGCATCATGGCAAAAAGAGCAAATGGACGTGACAGTGATCGAAAGATCTTCGACTTTTTGCTGAATCGTTTCGGTTCAGTTTTGCAGGGGCATCAGTCGGTTGTGAAGTTTGAAAAGAGGCGCCAAATGCATGACGAGTTCATTGACAAGTTTTTGGATGAGCTCAACTTTCTGAGACAGAGGAGCAACCCTGATGAAAGACTTTCAGAAAGAAACATGGCCACAGCCTCGAAGTTCATGGACGGGGTAAGGAAATATGAACTGAAGACAATGTTGATCACACATTTTACCTGGTCAACAGACTGTGTGCCTGTCCCTGACGACTTGTGCATGAAACTGAGCGGAACTCTGCTCAAAAAAAATGAGAGCTCAAAATCGCTAAAGCAATCCGGCAAGTATAGAATTATGAACACCGGCACGGGTCCCGGTTGATATAGGCTCGTGCTCGGGATGATATGGACAAGAGGGAGTCAAGCGCAAATTGTGGTTCAATGGACCTTCACGTGTCAGCTTTTTCAATTTTCAAACAAAGATTGCAAGCAATTGGTCTATTACTTGACAATGTGGACGCGATGGACGAGGATAATGAGGAATATGTGAGAAGGCTAATAAAGAAAAAAGGACCGAGATGTTTCTTTGGCAATCTTCAGGGGCACTTTAAGTCAGATTGCACTCAGTTTTGGAATGCAGTAGCAGACGGAAGCACTCTCGCCACGAAGAGGCGCTTTCCAGAGTGGAGGCCGGTCGAGCACGACTAATGAACGAAGCTAATCGCGAAAGAAAGAAGCGTCTCAGGGCACCTTCACAACCAAGAAGGTGAAGACAGTGCCAGAAGACGCGATTGCCACAAATCTGGCGGCCGTCTCAGCTAACACGCTTAAGGTGGATTATGGCCTAGCGTCTCAAACCGATCACAAAAGGTTCAACAAGAGTTAGTTACGAAAGATGTTGAACAACGGCTGAGGTCTGAACTGCAAAAAAAAACAGAATTGCGCGGAAAATTGGACACTTTGAAGAAGACCCATAAAACAGAAGAAAAGGAGATATCTAAGGGCCGACCTTTGAAGTTAATGTCCTCTCGGGAAAAACTGCAGCAAGATAATGTGCCCTCTTTCGGTACGAAGATAATCTGCTACGGGTAATCAAGTAGTAAAAAAATTGGGTGAACCGTCTGAAATCACCCTGGTTCACCTTGATATCTACGCAGATTACCATACTAAATCTCAAAATTTTCCCCCATTTCAGTACAAGAGGAGCATGATCGAAGGAACTGTTCACCGGGTTTTCCGCAGTACGGCCGCATTACGGAAAAAACTTGATAAAATGATGGAAATCAACCATAAACAGTGGTTGGATAGCCAATACCCGGAAAAATAGTCGACGCGGGTTGCATCGCAGCCCTTGATAAAAAAAATCGGGGAGGAAAAACAATAAAAAACTCAAAACAAAGACCAAAAACAGTATCAAAAATAAAATGACACTTTATATATTTTTTCCGGACGTGATGTGATTCGACTCTCCTTTTTTGTCGTTTTGGGTTAATTTGTTTTTGATTGAGAGATCAAGTGTATTGGTTGTTAGTTAGGTACTCTTCCTTGTGTGTTGTTTGAGTGACAAGCTGACAGACATGATCCGGACACAGCAGGGGTCAACACAGACAACATCTACTGTTGGTATCTTTAACACCCTTTTAGTATCGTTCTGGTACTTTTTAACTAAAAATAGTTGTTGGGGGACACATTTGAAGGGGTACGATTGTACCCCCTAATGATTGCAAACTTCCATATTACGGGTCCTTTTTCGAAGGTTTTTGTGTACAAGAGGGTATGATGAAATTGATTAATGACCACTCGTAGCTTACAACCCTTATTATATATTATCTATCTCCCCTTTTAGACCCGAAATTACCCTACTTTTGTCGAAAATTACCAATTGTCGTCCAAACAGTTAACCTCAAGTTTTTGGACTATCCGAATTGTCCCGAACATGAGAAGGCTTCAATGCAGTGAGCTACTACGTAGTTCAACCCCCCTAAGAAAAGACACTGCGTGGAAAATGACTCAAGATAAGTTGGCAATACAAACTTTTTCGATCAATTTTTCCATGTTTTTTTAAATTTCGTCAATCTGTTTTGAGTATTGAAACTTTGAGTTTTTAGAAGCAGAGCAATAAAAAAATTTTTGCACTAGGAGGTTTCTGGCAAAACAAGTTCAGTTTTACCTTCTAGTAGCTCCGTGTTTAAAGATACCTACTTAAATATAGGAAAAGGAAGGAGTTGGAGAGTCCAAATCCGACTGTTTTTGGCCAAACTTTGGTTCTAAACCAATTTTAATCCGGTTTTTTCAATATTCCAGTACAGGGCCGCTACGCTCATTTTAAGAAATTTTGAGTACTTTTAGCATAAATTGCGAAACAAATCTCTGAGATTCCATACAGGTGGTGAAAAAAGGCCAATTTTGCGAATGCATTTTTATTGATTTCTCAAAGAGTATAAAATCGATCGGGTTAAATTTGGCAATGTAGGTCGAAGTTTTTGCTCACTTTTTTTGACCTGCCAGGTTGACAGTATCAAAAGAAATTTTTTTAAAGATTTTGTCAGTTTGGAGGGTAATGTTTATAAAACTCCAATTTTATTCTATAAACTAGGTTGACCGTTTCAACTAACATTGTTTTAAGTAAGTTACACTACAGTCGGAGACTTTTCCACGGCAAAACTTGAGTTTGTGGTTTTTGTGGAACCCTCCGAAATAACCCTCCGGAGTCAGCTAAGCCCCCTATTTAACCTCCTTGGAGAAAGATTTTTGCGAAACCCTCTGAAACAGTTCAAGCAACCCACCAGAGTGAATTAAGAATATTGAAATTCAGTTTGACATTAGCCGGATACCACTTAGTGGCAAAAAAAATTAGAAAAAGAGGAAACTTTGGAGATCCCTCCGATGTAACTTAAAAGCCTTAAGTAACCTCTGAAGTAACCCTCAGAAGTGACTTAAGCCCCATAAGAAGCCTCCTTAGTGAAATCCACAGGGACCCTCCGAAGTGATTTAGATACATCAAGCACCCTTTTCAAAATTGAAGTAGAAGGTCGAATACCTGTGGGGTGTGTGTACTCGGAGTAAGTAGACAAGTTGATTCGGAGAATCGCGATCAACTTTGGATTCTAGATTGAGTTCATCAAAAGTACCCGAACAACAATTTTTTTGATAAATAATTTGGTTAATTGGTTACCTTGAGCCAATTAGTAGGAAGACTCGGGTACTCCGGAATCAAATAGAAAAGACATTGGTGAGTGTATTGAGTTCGAGAGACTAAATTGTGAAGAGAAAACTGTTCCCTACTCTCATGCACTTGGATATGTCCGAGTCTAGGAGAGCTTTGGCTTGGGTTAAAACTTGAATAGTTTCGATCAAAGGTTGCCTTGAGCTACTTAATAGGTCAGCTCGGGCAATCGCAGGACAAACAGAGGAATACCTCGGTAAGTGCAGTGGCAGAAATACACTCACTTGAAACAACAGTGTCCTGGACTTTGTTCAACTAAAGTGTTTCAATTGACAGATGTCCTTTAACTTAATTTTTTTTGTCCTAATTAAAGTCATCACTGCTTTCGTACAATGAGTTGCTTGATTTTGCACACGGCAGTGATCTGACAGATCTACAAAGTTAATTTGATATTGATACGAGACATCGCTGTCACGTAAAGGGTGTGTTGTTTTCTTATTGTTGATTGTGTCTCGTGTGTGCTGGTTATTGTATCTTGCAAACTTTTTGCGAAACTTTTATAAATTAGGATTTTGAGCGGAAACAAAATTATCTCAAAACTGGGCAGACCCATTTTTTAATCAGACTTGAATCGTTCATATGTTTCTAAGAGATTTAAAAAAAACTTTTGAAAAAACGACTATCGACACGCATAAGTTTATTATTATGATTGTTATGATTATTTTTGGACTTGAGCGCTGTCGTGCAAAAGTTTTCCCTAAAATTGTTTATCACAAAACTTGGATCGAAAGGACTCGCTTCGAAAAAAAATTGATTCCTTAGCTTAGCCCGGGAAGTACGCGGATGTTTGAGCCTTGGCATAGCCAACCCTCGGTGAGCAGTACCTCCGGATTCTACTGAGAAGGGATTCTACTAAGTTCTCGAAGTCTACTGAGAAAGGAAACAGATCTTGAAGAACACTCATTAAGCAGAAGTCGTAAATAGATGAGTCAGATATCTGCATTAACACCAGGATAGAGGTGATGAAATTGCACTTTGAGGAAGAAAACCTCTCGAAAAGCAAGAATTTTGCGCATTGATGAGCAATCGAGAGGGTAAATCCCTGAATTGCATCATGGCAAAAAGAGCAAATGAACGTGACAGTGATCGAAAGATCTTCGACATTTTGCTGAATCGTTTCGGTTCAGTTTTGCAGGGGCATCAGTCGGTTGTGAAGTTTGAAAAGAGGCGCCAAATGCATGACGAGTTCACTGACAAGTTTTTGGATGAGCTCAACTTTCTGAGACGGAGGAGCAACCCTGATGAAAGACTCTCAGAAAGAAACATGGCTACAGCCTCGAAGTTCATGGACGGGGTAAGGAAATATGAACTGAAGACAATGTTGATCACACATTTTACCTGGTCAACAGACTGTGTGCCTGTCCCTGACGACTTGTGCATGAAATTGAGCGGAACTCTGCTCAAAAAAAATGAGAGCTCAGAATCGCTAAAGCAATCCGGCAAGTATAGAATTATTAACACCGGCACGGGTCCCGGTTGATATAGGCTCGTGCTCGGGATGATATGGACAAGAAGGAGTCAAGCGCAAATTGTGGTTCAATGGACCTTCACGTGTCAGCTTTTTCAATTTTCAAACAAAGCTCGCAAGCAATTGGTCTTTTACTTGACAATGTGGACGCGATGGACGAGGATAATAAGGAATATGTGAGAAGGCTAATAAAGAAAAAAGGACCGAGATGTTTCTTTGGCCCGTTTTTTAATCAGACCTGAATCGTTCATATGTTTCTAAGAGATTTTAAAAAATTTTTTGAAAAAACGACTATCGGCACGCATAAGTTTATTATTATGATTGTTATGATTATTTTTGGACTTGAGCGCTGTCGTGCGAAAGTTTTCCCTAAAGTCGTTTATCACAAAACTTGGATCGAAAGGACTCGCTTCGAAAAGTGATTGATTCCTTAGCTTAGCCCGGGAAGTACGCGGATGTTTGAGCCTTGGCATAGCCAACCCTCGGTGAGCAGTACCTCTGGATGTTTTGTCAGTGAGGCAACGAGTGAAGGTCGCAGTGATCTTTTAGTGAAAAGAATGAAGCTAAAAAGTGAAAAAAATCTAGATGGCAAGGAAAGGCAAAACGCCTAGGCCGGGGCTCTGAACGTAACCCAACCTGATCCGATATAGGAAGGGGAACAAATTGGCAATTTTTAAGAATCAGGCGACGACTTCGAGCGGAAAAGAAATGAAGGATCTGGGAGGACCTCGGAGCGTTGCGAGGGTAACGCAGGAGAAGAACTGTTATTAAAAGGCACGTCCAGGTAGGAGACCAAGAGCGATAGTCGGAGAAAGGAACAATTCATTCTGGCCAAACAAAGTAAGAACGCGATGATGTCGAGTATAAGTCTCAGATAAGAAAGGTCAAGTTCGAAAACGAAAAAGAATTATAAGTCGTTGTATGTCGAACGCATGACATCAATCATGGCTAGTGGAGTGCCATCTGGTTTTGCCCATCTGGGACCAGGGCACTCGGACACGAAATGGATCCCAGCCCAAAGCAGGGGAAGAGAATGAAAGCGATGTCAACTTCACCACCAAGACAGGTGTCGGATGGAATAACAATGGAAACGTACTCGACATTTAATAGACTAATGTTGTCGATGCGTGCGCAGAGGGGTGGTGCATCAAGGAGCATTTGGCTGCAACCTCAATTGACGTCGTCGTCCCTATGTATGACCCGTAGTTGGGCGCGGCCAATGATGTGAGAGGCATGTTTGCCGATGTGATGTGAGGTCTTGAAGAATTGCGGCAAGATATGACGAAAAGAATCGATCGAGTAGATGGAAGGGCTCAACAGCGCCGTGAAAGGCTAAAAGACGAGCTGGCAGATACGAAATCAAAGGCCAAATGTGTCCAGGATCAGCTGGTTCAGAACACCGATCACTGCCTTGTGGAGAGTTTAGCTCCAGCCACTAAGAAACCTGAAGAATGACATGAGAGATTGAGCGATTACCTAAAGATAATGAAAGTAATTATGCTCAATTGATGACTAACTTGGAGAGTTGACTGGACGCTAGGGCTGATCTTGTGATGCAGAAGCTTGCTGAGCTTTTAAGTAGCAACAACCAAGAAAGTCGCTCAGATCAGAGGGAGAAATCAAGCCAGCCAACTGATGGGTTTTGAGCCTCCAGACATACAGAGGCTTCCCCGAGATCGAGAAATTGTTTTGACTCTAAGCAAAGGTAGAGTCAGTCAGGTCACTTTGGAGGGATCCAGTCCCGCCTCATCCTTTAGGTTTACATACGATCCCCTAGGTCAGATCGGTTCCAGAATTGACAACCGTCTAACATGAACTTATGATGGATGCGTCAATGGTTGAGCCGCTTAATGAGTCCCTTGAGACGTTCATCACTAAGTTCTCGAAGTCTACTGAGAAATGAAACAGATCTTGAAGAACACTCAATAAGCAGAAATCGTAAATAGAAGAGTCAGATGTCTGTATTGGCACCAGGACAGAGGTGATGAAATTGCACTTTGAGGAAGAAAACCTTTCAAAAAGAAAGAATTTTGTGCATTGATGAGCAATCGAGAGGGTACGTCCCTGAATTGCATCATTGCAAAAAGAGCAAATGAACGTGACCGTGATCGAAAGATATTCGACATTTTACTGAATCGTTTCGGCTCAGTTTTGCAGTGGCATCAGTCGATTGTGAAGTTTGAAAAGAGGCGCCAAATGCATGACGAGTTCATTGACATGTTTTTGGAAGAGCTCAACTTTCTGAGACGGAGGAGCAACCCTGATGAAAGAATCTCAGAAAGAAACTTGGCCACAGCCTCGAAGTTCATGGACGGAGTGAGGAAATATGAACTGAAGACCATGTTGATCACACATTTTACCTGGTCGGCAGACTGTGTGCCTGTCCCTGACGACTTGTGCATGAAATTGAGCGGAAATCTGCTCACAAAAATGAGAGCTCAGAATCGCTAAAGCAATTACGGCATCATAGAGTTATGAACACCGGCACGGGTCCCGGTTGATATAGGCTTGTGCCTGGGATGATATGGACAAGATATAGGCTCGTGCCTGGGATGATATGGACAAGAGGGAGTCAAGGCAAATTGTGATTCAATGGACCTTCACGTGTCAGTTTTTTCAATTTTCAAACAAAGCCTGCGAGCAATTGGTCTTTTACTTGACAATGTGGACTGCAGTATCAGACGGAAGCACTCTCGCCACGAAGAGGCGCTTTCCAGAGTGGAGGCCAGTCGAGCACGACTAATGAACGAAGCTTAATCGCGAAAGAAAGAAGCGTCTCAGGGCACCTTCACAACCAAGAAGGTGAAGACAGTGCCAGAAGACGCGATTGCCTCAAATCTGGCGGCCGTCTCAGCTAACATGCTTAAGGTAGATTATGGCCTAGCGTCTCGGACCGTATTACAAAAGGTTCAACAAGAGTTAGTTACGAAAGATGTTAAGCAATGGGTGAGCTCTGAACTGCAAAAAACAGAATTGCGCGGAAAATTGGACACCTTGAAGAAGACCCATAAAACAGAAAAAAAAGAGAATTCTAAGGGCTGACCTTTGAAGTTAATGTCCTCTCGGGAAAAACTTTTGGAATGACGAAAGAGGGCAGCAAGATAATGTGCCCTCTTTCGGTAGGAAGATAATCTGCTACGGGTAATCAAGTAGTGAAAAAGTTGGATGAACCGTCTGAAATCACCCTTGTTCACCTTGATATCCTT
The DNA here is from genome assembly GCF_963678635.1 of Symsagittifera roscoffensis. NCBI lineage: Eukaryota > Metazoa > Xenacoelomorpha > Acoela > Convolutidae > Symsagittifera > Symsagittifera roscoffensis. Next base: position 4,299,060 of record NC_087063.1, on the reverse strand, counting down.
GATTAGCAAAAAAAGTGCGTGATATCACCAATGCGCAGATAATTTTCAAGACGCGAAAATTGAAAATTTGTAAGTCCTCTTCAAAATCCTCTTTCCCTAATAAACTGAAATCAAAAAAGGTGTACAGACTTGAATTGTAACAGTCGCCTACTTCGGTCACATATGAGGCTTAAGAAGAATAGGCCCTATAACCATTGGCTCAAGAGTCAGGGACACTATCTCTCGTGTTTTTCTACCTCAAAACGGTCGGAGCCCATTCGGTTCGCTTGCGACATGAGAGTAAAAACACGTTGCAGCTTAAAGGCCACTACGAAAATACCCCCCACTCTAGAAAATAAGAACTTCCCCATACTTAGGTCTCAAAATACCCAAAATACACGAACGCCGTAAAAAACAGGGTCGGAACAATCCGCACAGTTACTTTTTATAAGACAGTGGAACTTTGATCCATTTCAGATGGATCAACCTAAAACTCTCTTTATCACAACATAACAATCATAAAACACACTCAAGAAAACTAAATTGAGAACTCACATGTCGGCACACTCGAGAATTAGATGTAACTAAATTAGTGAGCAACTCGAGAATTAAGTATAATAACTTGAGAAGTTTAATACTAATTAATTTCAACAAGGGAAATAAGTTTTGACTCAAGAATTGAAGTTTTGGTCTGGACCATTGGGACACCCCAGTTGTCCGCCTTTCCACTGAGGGTTCACTCTAGTTCAGCTCGAATAAATGTATTCTCCTTCGGTGATCACTCTTTCTCCTATTTCAGGATAAGACGGCTCTACTGGCGCTTGATTTATATCTGGAAATTGCGAATAGCAATGTCCCGCTGTTTTATTCAAGTACTTTCCCGCGTTTGTAAGTCGATCGTTCTGATCTTCTATTTCTGAGATTTTTTAGTTTTCGCGAGAATGTTAAGCATGACAGGCTCAATTCGAAATTTTTGAAAAAATAAATTTCCTCCCAAAATTACGTGATTTGTATTGCTTAAGGTCAAACTTCCAATTATGACCGACTGGCACATACTCCCCGGACTCAAGATCGGTGAGTCCCGAGAATACCGAGTGTTGCTCAAGATACAGTGCCAGTGGTCATTTACAGAAGTTTGCAGCAGACTTAAGTTTATCTACACCTCAAAATTCACCACTATATAAAATTGTCACACTATCGCTGAACAGCAATCAAAGTTTTCATACACCTGCACCCTAAATATCCGCTCTTGAAGCTTGTGATTAAAATTTCTTTTGTCCTATCCAATCAGGAAATTGTCATGCAACATTTTGATTTATATAATAACTATAGCATATTAGTAACAATACTTTGTTTCGTTAAAATTTCTTTTTCGTGACCTCGGATTTCATCCGAGTTCACACTCGAGCCCCTTTCTTTCCCTCTCAAGACTCAAGAAACCCACATTCAGCTCCCTGCTCACTTCGTATTCCTAGCCTTCGAAGTACTAGGACCTGATGAATTTGACACCGTGATCTGCCTTAGTAGCGCTTCCTCATCATCGGAGCTGATAACGATTTCTTCCCATGCTCTCAATTGTTCGAAGGATCGCATCCACTCCTTCTGCTCCTGCAACCTCGTTGCATGATTTGGTAAACCTTTCGTTTTCAATTCCCTGTTCAAGCAAAAGGAATTGTGCAGGCTCAAGCTCACGTTCTTCGACAAGTCCTCCTCCAGTATCGATTCTCTTGATTTAGTGTTGTCTCTAGACACCCTACCGACCCTTTTCCAACCTGTTGTGATCGCATTTTGATGGGTCAGCAGAGGACCCTTGAAGGCTTCCGGACCTATCTCCGCTAGGAACGGTCGATATTCCTTTTGGTGTTTCTTCATGTGATCCTTCGTCGTCGCCATGTACAACCAAGATATCAACGTCGCTCGAAACCACGGAAAGAACCTTATGCGGTTCCATACGTGCCTGACTTCCATTGGTATGGCGAATACCTTGCATACAGTCTCAAACAAATCAAGTCTCCTGCTGTAATCTATAGCGTGTATTGATTCCGCCGTAGGTGTCTTCGACTCCCTATACTTCGTTACCTTCTCTTCGATCCATCGTAACGCCAACATCGTACTTACTACCAAAATGGTCATCTTCTGCTGATGATCAGAAAACCCGATTGACCGAATTTCTTCTACATCCCACACTAAACAAAAGTTTGTATGCTCCGGGTACCACACTGTCTGTGCCAAACAGTGGCATGGGCACTCCCCATGTGTAATTTCTATGCTTCGGAGATTGCGTTCTCCCGAGGCTTCCAGCAGAGGCTCCAGGAAAGGCTCATATCATTTTCCTCCGGCGCTGGGACACTACTCATCGGCTTTCCCCGATGGCATTCTGTCTTTCAAAATTACTCATGTTTCCTTCTCCTAAGCTCAAGAGTTCTTCTCTTCTCAGATCTCACTCAAGTCATCTCTTTGTGCCCTTGGCACCGATCCCAGGATCTTCCTCAACAGTCTGTGTGAATGATGCTATCCGAGCCAGCCGTACGCACTTGGGTACCGAGAAGGCCTTATCCACTAGTATCCTTTGGCTGGATACCTCTACCATTGCCATGTGCAATGGATAATGGCTCCCAAATACGTTGGCCATTACTGATCCCACCAAAAACTTTGCATTTTCAGGCAGGCCATAAGCTTCGCTCACTGGAAATCCCATCTCCGCCTCTAGACCAATTTTCCATCCTTTGATATGTTTCTGGGTGGTTTGCAACGCCCCTGATCACGACTCCACGCTCAACGCCGTCACCAAATGGTTTTCGGACTCCAGCATCTCCAGTGATTGCAGACTACACATTCTAGAGAAAAACCACAGCGCTGTTGCTATGTTCACTATAGTGTTCGTATAGCACTCAGCCATTATCTGCACCTCGCTCTTCTCTCTTTCCGTTATATCACCAAACCAGGTGACAAGGTCTTCTCCCTGAAAAGATGGTATTCTGACACATGATCGTCCATCACAGATGTGCCCTCCGCCTCCGCACGTCAAGTCAAGACAGCTACCAGGTTCCAACTTCTTTACTGATCCCAGCTTACTCGTTGCTTCGCCCGACTCTCTGCTCTGCGGTAGGGTCAATTTGTGTATCACGTCCAACGTTCCCAGATCCTCATTTTTTGTTGGTGTTAGCCTCACTCGTTCCGTGACTTCTTCAATCAAGCTCGCATAGGGATGTGGACACCAGGAAGGTCTCAGCAATTTCCAAACCGTTCCCAAATTCGTAGTCATCATGCCATTTCCGTTTCCCATTCTCAATTCTACTCTCAGGCTCGAGCGCGGCACACTTATCACCCTAGGTGTCGCCTCAAGTAGCAACGTTCTAGGCTCGGTTTCTCCCTTTCCATTGAATTGATTACGATTATCTTTTCCGTCCAAAATTTCAAGAGCTCCACCACCTCGTGATTCCTGTAAGCGCTCGCAGCTTCTGAATTCAAGAAAGGATTGTACGCTATTACCATCACTCCAGACACGTATTGATACTCTCCCTTTTTATTGGGTCTCGCGTAACCCTCAGCTAAGGCTAAGTTGCGATGCACATCATGCCCTTCTTCAAATTTCTTGTTGTGGAATCTTCGTATCTCATCAAGTTTTCTATGATTCTCTAAGGATTGCCTCGAGTCGTCCTCCTTCTCGATCCCCGTACTCTGGTACACGTTCAGTATGACAGTGGAGACTCTTCTTTCTATGGTCTTGCTCCCCATGGCCTTCTGATGACACGCTTGGACGGTGCTATTGGTCATTACGGACATTATCCACCTCAAGAAACAAGTGGCATCTTTTCTTCTCGCCAGACTCAGACCGGAGTTGTCTCTCGCGACATGTTGTGCCAGCATCTGATAGACTTCTAGGTTTTTTTTGCCCAATTTCAATTTGTCACATGAAGTCAAGACCTCCAATTACATTCCCACTAGGCTCCACGCGAACATCAGTTGTCCCGCGGTTCTGACGAAGGGATTCGCCATCAGAGGCAATGCTGATGAAGGTGTTCTCATCGCCTCCTCAAAATAATCCCGCAACAGGCTCTGCCAAGTTCGCTTTAGCTGACTTCCCAGTTCCAACTTGTTGACTTCGGCTTTCTGTTGAGTAGCCCCATTGCGACGCTTGCGGGACACCCCTTGATCAAGCTTCTTCAGACAGTCCTCCAATTCCTTCATCGTCTCTAGGGCCACCCACCAAGGTCGAGCCGTATTCCTTGTCGCATTCTTCTCGAGAGCGTGGTTGGACACTTGTTTGCCAATAGCTTGATGTTCGCTCGAGATCCATTCTCTGCCCACATCCACTTCCCAGGTTTGACCATTCGTCGAGCCCTTTTTCGAGCCTGTCTTCTGAGGTTTGAAGTCTTCTTCCGTCACCAGACTTGTCGAGACCTCTATCTCTTTACTTTTTTGGTTAGCCTCCTTGGTTCGGAGCTACCCTTGTAGGCTGCCGCCTTCCACCGCGCCAAGATCATGGGGGCAGTCTCCCTCAAGTTCTTCTCCGAGACAGCATCCACCGACGGGCTGCTCAACTCCTCCATCTCCCGCTTCCTCTTCCGACCCTTCCAACTCTTGCCTCTCCCCTGCTCCAGCCTTAAGGATATTAGTACTCTTAATCATATTACTAGTCTTAATCTTATCCTCCCCTTCAACTTTAATTATTTTATCATCAGTCTTTCTCTTCAGAGTAGAGCCGTCTTTACATTCATCTTCTTTGGTCTTCTGTCGCGTCTCTCTCAACTTGACCATCTTGCTCAGCAACTCCTTTCTTGCTTTTTCATCCAGTCCGGTGGCCATCAACACCGGTTCCCCAAACTTGACCACCGTGTTCCACAGTTCTTCCTTGAAGTTATCTAGCGTGGTCTCGCTCTTCGTCTCATGATTGAATTCACTCAAGAAATCCCGCCAAGCCTTCCCATCCAGAGTCCCCAGAAACATATCCTTGTTCCCCTCAAACGTGTTCTTTTGCCTCTCTTCAGCACTCAAGAGTATCATCCCCATGTTGGAAGTCTCACTTGTCAATGGTAGTTCCAGGTTCTTACGAGGTGATGAGGTCAGTGGTGGCGTGGCGGTGTCCGCCCAATCGTCTCCGCTCAGGTCCTGCAGTAGCTCCTGGGCGGTGAAATCCACCTCAGCTGGTTTCGGTTCCGGTGTATTCCCTACTTTCATCTCCTCTCCGGCTTCAGTGAGAGTTTCATCCATGCTCTCTTCTCCCGACTCGGCTTGCCTCCTCTCAAGTATCTTCCTAAATCGGTCTTCCACGGGACCACTTCTCTTGTCCCCAGGAGTGCCCACTGACAGGGGCGAGGGCCTCGCGGGATCTTGCTTCTTATATTCCGTCAGAGCCACATATAACGAGCCTGCCGCATCCAGCTCTTTCCCTTCTTGCCTCATTTCCACCTGTTCCAATCCGTAAGGCGTCCGATACTTCCTTGTGGCAAACTTCATCTCGTCCTTCAGCGCGATGTGTCCCTCTTCTACGATCATCCTGCCATCATCCCATATCGGTAATTCGCTCTCCAAGCTCGCCCGATCAAGCGTTCTCAAGATCTCCCGTATCTCGAATTTTGGAGGCATTGAGCCTCTCATTTTCTTTGCTTGAGTCGTCCATGAAGTTATCTTGATATCGCAGGTGTGGAAATAGACCGCCGCCGTATATCCAATGAACAAGGAGTCCCAGCCATCGGTGAACTCCACTTGCTATCTCTCTACCATAGCCCTCGCGAACAGGGATGGGACTACCAGGGGGCTATTCATCCCCAGGGTCATTCTCCTGACTGTTGGAACTTCAGGAATGGTTGCGGGTAAGATCTCCTTCTCTAGTGTCGCCTCCAGCTCCTTTTTCACTAACTCGAAGCTCTTTTTCCACGCGGGGATCCTCAGGATCTCTTGTCCGTTCGCCGTCAGGGGATTCAGGTTCCAAAACTTGAGATACGTCTCAATGTGGCCTTCACGTTTTCCCCCCATCCTGCACTGCAGTTGCCCCCGGCAATTAAGCACCACCAACTCGGGATCTTTCACCTTCCCGAAGAGCACTGTATTACTCATCCGTGCCCTGAGCACCTCTTGTTGACACCAGTTCAACGCCGTCCCATCCAACACGCTTATTAAGCTCATGTGCACCACTGAATGGCGGTATGCAGCCACTAGAGGGTCCTGGAAGGCGTATGTCACTGCTGGTCCGTAAATACAATTCACGACTTCCTCTAGTCCCCTGATCACTCCCACTGGGTCAGACTTCATCGCCAGGCATAGATCGGTCAGTAGAGGGATACCACCATTCGCCTCCCTCCATTCCTCTCTCGTCTTCGGGTTCTTCTCCTCACCGATCATACTACACCAGTAACGTCTTCAGTCCCGCCGCGCACTTGTACGAGTAAGTGTCTATACTCGAGTGGGTCTTTCCCATCGACAGGGGTTCCCCATACTTCATCAACCGATGAAATGACACCAACTCGCCATGAGCCAGGAACACCAGTGTCAGATACCCATCAACCCGAAGTGTCTCTACACCCCGACTGAACATATATGCTGGACCCATGTTAAACAGGTACCTCGGGTAAACTAAGTAGGGCTAGCAAAAGGCTTATGGGCATGCTCAACAGTTCTTGTACAAAGGCCCCAAAAATGGTCTCTTTCGCACAAAACACTCCAGCCATTAATTTCTTCTCCCAACAAGGACTCAAGACTTCAGGATCTCATGATCTTTCCTCGTCCTCAGCTCACCTTTTGCATATTCCCTCCAGAATCCTCCAATGGTGACTTCGTTCGCTGCTGTGACGAAACTAGCCACCGTCATCTCCCTGCTCTCGGCCACCTCCAATTGTTCCTCAAGAAACTCCCAGATCTGTTTCACGAGAGGTGGGGCACTCTCCCTTGTCTTGTCAGTAGCATTCTGGGTCTTGGCGTTAGAGACGTCCACCTGCCTCTCTCTTGTGTTAGTCGATACACCATCGACTCCAGTTGTTTTTCAGTCGCAGCCACATTCTTCCTTTCGTTGCTTGGTCCCCTTGATTTGCTCGTGGAACTCGTGATGGTCACGTCCATGCCTCGGAACCATAAGCTGGCTGTCAGGTGACTTATTATTGGGTGGTCATCCCCTATTGTTGGACTGAACTTCAGCTGCCTGGCGAGATTCGAGATCTCAAGTAAGAGGACCTCATCCAGTACAATGAGTATGTCCGCCAATTCATAAAACCCCCTCAATGCATGGGACACGTCCGCCCACGCCGCTGCCAGTTCCGACCTCCGAAGCCTCAAGTTCGTGGGTTCCAGCTCTCGATTGGGAGCTGCCATCAGGATCCGCCATGCGTTCCCTTCGGCTATCAAAATCAAAATAGCATATACAAACTGCAGAGCAGGGGGCATGCTCGCGTATCCGGGGGACGTCGTGAATACCACTTTAGTCTTGGGTCCAAATCGCGAACTGACGTTTTCCTGTACCTCGTTCATCGCGGCAAACAACGTCCGGATAGCTTCCCATATTTTCTTTGGCGTAGGCTCATCCCCTTTCAGCTGCTCTAGAAGCCCAGCCGCATGCAGGTGATCGTTCATCCCCGCGAACAGCAGCAGCTCTGGTTCGCAGGGCATCTCTGACTTTATCGCCAACACCAAGGTCAGCATCTGGTTCAATTCTGCATCTGACAGCGAGTATACTAGAGTTTCTGGCCAGAACAACTTGGGAGACGTTCCTTCGAAGTCCGATACCGTCACGATGATCACTCTCGCGGCTGCTGGATCCGCTCTGTCATACACTGCCAGTGTCTTGGCCAATTGAGCATTGCCACAGGGTTTCCCATATCTTGGGTCATCTGCCAATCTCGCACCCTCTTAAGCGGCGTCTGGCAATTTCATTTCTTTTGGATCAAGTAGCTTGTCCACCACCCTCAACTGCGCAGGAGTTGCCAATCTGATTCTGGCGATGCTTGTTCTGTGCTTAGGGGGCTCCACTATGAGTCCCGGACTCCCCAGCAACTTGAGAGGTCTGTAATTTATCGGTCCCATGACTGATCTCATGGGAATTCCAGTCAGATCAGCCGTCTTCGTCATTCTTGCTCTTGAGCAGTGCGTTTCGTGGGCCTTTAGCCAGTCTACGCACTGATGCCGACTTAAATCCTCGTGTGACACACGCTTGAGCCCCAGAACTTCTGCCAACTCATGTCTGCACTCCAGATCCTCCAGTTCCAACTCCTTCACTTTCTCCAGATATCGCGCCCGGCTTGCCTCCGCTGGCTTCTCCACTCTCTTATTCTCCACCACTACCACTGAGGACACCACCGAATTTTGGGGCGTTGAAGACTCCGCTTCCTCGGCTTCCATTGGCGTGGAACCCGGCAATCTAGTCCGGCTGCTCCTCGAGCTGTCCCTTGAGTCGACTTCCGCTCCCAGGCGACTGGACAGGGGTCTTGTGGCGAGGAAAGGGGGATTTGGGGGTTGACCGAATGTGAATCGGGCCGTCTCAAGTAGGTCTGCCTCCAACTCATTTATGGGCCTCTGGAAGACGTCGTTCAACCACGCCCCTAGGCATGTCGAAGTGGATTCCATCTGAGGACGCATCTTCTGGGAAGGACCGCTCAATTTGGTCGGCAACGTCCAACAATCTGACGGGGAGGACACTCCTTTGATGTATCTGCCTGATTATCTCGTTCAGGCTTCGCACTTTCTCGTTCATTTCCATCGCGTGCTGGTCGGTCATCATGTTGTAGGGAATGGTGCAAACTGTGAGTATGGCGGGATCCATCTGAATCCGCAACTCCTCCAGGATGCAGCTCATTTTATCATGTAGCCTCATGACTTTCCTTAATTCCCATCGGGACACATCATTGGTCCCCATCATTAGAGTCACTGTGTACATTTTTGCCATCCTTACCATCTCGAGTGATGCCAACATCTGCGGCGTTGCGGCTCCAGAGAAACTCAAGACTCCAGTCTGACAATGCGACTGGATTCGGGTCAGCACCCGTACCAAGCTGTCCTCTACAATCAGGTGAACCGCACCCTCCGGTATTCGTGGCTGTGTGAAGTATTCAGCCCAAGACGCGTCATGAAAATAATCCCCTTCTCGCCCGCTGTGCCGCGTTCCAATCCATGCGGTTGTGCCTGTAGTATCTGCCCTCCGTGTTTTTCTTGTAGCTTGCGATCACCACGCTCCTGACCGGTTGCTCTCTCCAAGTCGGGGGTACCTCCGCTCTAGCTGGACTTTCACGACTTCTTAGCTGCAGCCTCTCATGTAACTCCTTAAGACGCGACGAGCTCCCGCTCACCTGACTGCTAATCGGGGTTGAGCTCGGGTGTATCCTGGCAGTGCCACGTCCGTCAATGGGCGTATCGGTTGCGTCTCCGAACCGCGCAGGGAGGATGCTGATTCGGTAGGTATCCATACTTCCAGCCCCTCGTTTATGTGTTCTTGAGCTGCGCGGTCTAAGTTGAATCGTCCCTTCGACCTGGGAGCCTCGTCCACCTCCATACGCGACTCCGGCCATGAGCTTGCAACAGCTCGCTCCGTCGTCCTGGTTTCCTTCTCCTTTTGTTGGTCGAGCTCTCATTGTCGCCGCTGAATCCTTTCAAGTTCTGACTTCAACTGCTCGCAATTCGCCGCGTTCTCTCGCACCCTCTGTTCTGGCTGGTGTTTTGCTTTCAACAGATCAAGGTCACGGCGCGCCTGGTCCTTCTCAAGGATCGCCCGGTCCCTCTCCAGATTCGCCTGATTTCTCTCGAGCTTCGCGCTATCCCGGTCAAGATTCGCTTTGTTCTTCTCCCTCTGCGCCCTCTCAAGTTCCCTCTTCAAGTTGCTGAGGTCAGGATACATCTCTTCCGTTTGCTGGGCTCTCTTCATAGAAGGCGGCCTGCTCGTGGACTGGCTCGCAGATCTTGCTGACGTTCTGGTCGGCAATGGGAATTCCCCCGCGCCGTACTCAGTGTTGTTGCTTAAGCCAGGATTCCTCGCCAAGTCGAATCCTCTCACCCGTCGATCCACATTCCAGGATAGCCACCTGGCCTGTTCCTGATTGGATACGCCTTCTGTGGTGTATCCGACTATCAATACAGCTTCGGTGGCGGACTCCCTGCACTCACCTTGCTCCTCTAATTGCAGGATGGCGTTCAACGTCACTGCCATCTTCTCGTCCACTTGGGTGTAGTCCAGGTCCCTCAAGCATCTGTATAACTCATCGAGCGTAGGCCTCTTTAGCGCCGCAGGCATGGATTTCCAAAATCGATCCGCCATTTTTACAACTTCTAGATTATCTCGCGCACTTGAACCAACTTGAAAATTACCGTACCAACTTGAGTGTTACCTTACCAACTTGAGTACTTGAGAAATATCTCTTCCGAATGTTGATGATCGTGAACTTTGTTCAAGACCTTCTATTCTCTTTTCAATGAGTGTGTTTGGGTCGTCAATTCGATTTAATCAAATCAATCTGAAAGTAAAACCCGACTTTTAGACTAAGGTTTTATGTTCCTAACCTGAAACCCCCTCCTTTTATTGTAGTTAAAACCTTATCCCTCTTACTAAAATAATTCAATTGGAAGATTTTTAAGAGCATGCAGATTCATTTAATCTTTTAGCACCGTTACTCTTTAAATTATAATGGTCATGCCAATTACGTTAAAATCCATCTACCTGCTCCGAGGTCCCCAGGTAGCCTTACTCAAGATCCACATGTACCCCCAACTCAAGACCTCCGTGTCCACCCGTAGCTCAGGCGATACTCAAGTAGTATTTCTTGTGTAGGTGTACCATTATCTCCGTTTCTGCGAAGACCACGTGTAGGATGGCATATAACTCCCTTGGGCTCAACTTGCCCCTGTTTGGGTCATAAACAGGCATCGAGACCTCCACTATCCCTCTTTCAATCATGAAATCTCTCAGTCAGTCTCGTTAGTGCTAGCATCACGTGCTCAGGATCTATCGTATTCCTTTCATTGACCCTCGTCACTAGAAAGCATAGGTATTTGCTCGGGACTTGTGCCACTGATGGGGGAACCGCAGCCATTCCTCCCAGCCCCGGTCTTTGTCTGAATAGAAACTCCACGTTCTGGTATTCTCTCTAGAAGTCGGCTTTTAGTCTTGATCTGAAGCTCATGTCCGCTGTTATACAAATCGCGCTGGTCCTGTATGACAGGATGAAGTCGCTGTCCGTTATCCTGATGTTCTCTGAGTATTCATTCGGAATTTCGAATTTTGTCTTGGAGTTCCTTCCTATGGTAGGCTCAGCCTCCTCCTCGCCCAGTTCCAGCTCACTTGTTTCCCTCACTTCCTTGAGCTTTTTCATCATCAAATTTTCGGTGTGGGTAAGTCCTACCACCACTCCCCGGACAAAAAATATTTATCGACGTCCCCGTCGATGTTGCTGGGTCTAAATTATCTGGTGGTATTTCGAGCGGCCTGTCGGATGCCGTCCAACCGAAGAGGGGATCCTCCGTTTTCACGTGTTGTTCTGCTGACACGTCGACCTGCTGGATGCTTAGCCCTTCATCTCCTTTGATCTTGACCTCACGCATCCACTCTAGTATTCTCAGGTTCGTGTTCTCCCTCCTCTCTATCTCGCTCTGCTCCAGATCTGTTTCCTGTTCTGGTGTGGAGTAGTCTTCCTTTGGGTGTTGTTCGCTGTCGTTGATGATTTGCCCTTCAACGTCTGCCACCAACTCGCCCACACTCAGTAACTCATCGCCCAATTCTTCAGGCCGTATCTTGTCAATCAAAACGTCATCCCCGTACCTGTTGTACCTCATGCCTGTCCGTTTACGATTACCGCTCCTGGTTCCTGCCGTTATTGGCAAGTCTGGTTCCGTCCACTTTGGCACTTCGACCTGCTCCGGATCATTCCAGTCTTCTTCTACAAAGGATTCCGCCTCTGAATCCGCTTCTATTTGTTCATTACCACCCAAACTCAAGCCCTCGTTGCCATCGTTCTTCTCTCTGGTGCCTTTTTCGTTCACCTCACACGCTGGCTCCACTAGTAGGTACTCGAGTCCTTCCATGTTCTGCGGTACGCACCAGTCTTCTGGGGATGGTACATGAGGCTTCAAATTTTCATAATGTGCTGCACGCCCCGTACTCAAACGGCATGCAGTATCTTTTCATCGTATTTCTTGCGCTGTCTCATTTGTGCTTGCGCAGTATTCCTCCTGCAGAGCTCGTTCAGTCCCTGCTGTCTCCTGATCGCTTCTTTCTCATAAGCTTGAGGCGACGTCTTTTTCCCTTCGTACTCCGGATAGAAGAATGTTAGAGGCATTGCTCTTTCCTTGCCCGTCAACATCATGAAGGGACTAATTCCTGTTGTTGAGTGTTGCGTACTGTTGTACGCCCCTACCACTGCGGCAGATATTTATCCCAATCCGTCATGTACCTTGAGCAGTATACCCTCAGCATGTTCACCAACGTTCTTTTCTGCCTCTCTACCAACCCATTGGTCAGGGGATGGTAGGTCGTTGAGTGCGCTTGAGCTATGTGAGACCTCTTCATCAATTCTTTCGTCAGGTCCCCCACGAATGCTTTGCCGTTGTCCGACTGAAATGTCATGGGACAGCCATACCGTGATATCCAATGTGTTATCAGGTGGTCACAAGTTTCCTCTGCCGAGGCTGTCTGACACGGCTCCGCTTCTGCCAGCTTTGTGAATTGATCTATTATGACTATTATCTGGTTGTATCCCGACTCTGTCATACAGATTTTTTGGCGGTCTATTTGCACGACTTCGTTGAATTCCGAGCTCTCAACGGACTTGAGCGGGAACTTCGTCTTCCTTGGGTATTTCACTTGCATTTACCCATCTCTCGCAGGCTTTCCTTAATCCTGGCCAATCAAAACTGTGAAGTATTCTCTGTTGCACCTTGTCTATCCCCTGGTGCCCCATTTGATCGTGCGATCTCAATAACACTTCGGTCTGATACAACTGTGGCAATATGATTAAGCTTGTGTAATATCTTCACCTCATCCTTTCTCTTGCATGCTACCACCCCATCAGCTGTGTGATAGAGTAAATCTTTTCTTTCTTTGTAGAACTGACTCAAGATCTTGTAGCTATCTTCTTCCAGTCCCCTTTCTCTTTGAACCCCGTCCAGATCCATTTGGAGAGGTTACTTGTCATCTTGTCATTCTTTTGGGCCCTTATTAGATCCGACAGCCTATATCTCGCCTTGACATGTTCCTTTAGTGCCATTATCTGTCCATTCATTTCCCCAGGGTTGTGGATGTCATCTTTCAGCTTTACGCATACTATCCTTTTCATGATCTTTCTATCTTCTTCTGGCCACCAGATTTGTTCTGACATTCGAGGTGCATGATAGTTCCCTGAACGGTTTCCTCGATACCGCAATTTTCTCAAGTTCTTCACCTCCCCGTACTCCTTGCTGATCCAAGTTGTATGTTCCTGATGAGGGATCCGTCTGCAGCTCCCTATCGCAGTGTCTCATCTTCTCTTCCGCCAGTATCATGCACAGACTATCTTGATCGTCGCTGCTACTCTCCGAATCTCCATCCCATTCTTCACACTCCCAGGACAATTTTTCTTCTCCAGCATCGTCTTCCACTGTGGGCCACTCCCCGGACACTTGACCTATTCCAAGGTGTTCAGCTTCCTCCTTAAACGCCACTTTCTTTTTCCTAACCCGAGTCCGCTCAAAAATGTCATCAGGGATTTTGTCAACCAGTGACTGCACGATTTCTTTTTCATCAGGATTACTCTCTTCTAAGGAGTTTTCGCCGCCGACTGTCTCACTCCTTCGCAGTATCGTGACCTCCGGTTCCTCCTTGCCCTTTCCTTCGATCACGGGTTTATCATCTGCCAGTTTCTCGAGTAATCTCATCAAGTCCTCATCTATCTGTGCTTCTCTCGTTTCTACCTGGTTGAGATCATAGCCTTTCGCCTTGAGCGTCTCCCTCACAATTTTTGACTTAAGCATTATCCCAATCGGCATCCCTCGGGTCTTCTTCAAGATTGTTTTCTCTGGAGGCTCTTTTGGTAATTCGGGGTGATCTTCTATCGGTTTGCCTGACTTGTCGAGCCATCTCGTGAGTGGAAGACTATCATACGTTTTTTTATCTATGAAGGGGAAGCCCTCTTTTATTTCTGGCCTATTCGCCTCCCTCTGTTCCTGTCTTTCGTAGAACTTCGTCTTCTTACTCAAGCTATCGGCATTTTGATGTTTGTCTCTTGTTCTGTGCTCAATTATCATGTTGTACCCGTCCAGGCGAGCTATCCACCTCCCAATGTAGCTCTGGTCCATTGAGTACGTCTTCAGCCAGCTGAGTGCCCTGTTGTCGACTCGCAGCTTAAATGGCTCACTGCCTAGGTATGCTCTATATTTCTCGACAAAGGTGACCACCGCGAACATCTCCGCTTTCGGCGCCCCGTACTTCATTTCCGTATCACTCAAGACTTTGCTCCCGTACGCTATTGGTCTCAAGACTGTCCTCCCGTTCCATTCTTGTTCTTGATGGAGAATTCCAGAAATCGCGACTACCGACGCATCCGTATCCAGCACGTACATCCCTTTCTCCGTTGGCATCCCTAACACCGGTGCCTCGCACAACTCTTTCTTTATTCTCTGGAATGATTCTTCAGCTGCGTTGTTCCACGTGAACTTCTTGCCTTTGTGTCTCATTAATTGTTGCATCGGGTATACCTTATCCGCGTAGCCCTTGATGAATTCCCTGTAATAGTTCGCAAAACCCAGGAAGCTCATCAACTGGTGTTCCGTTTTTGGCGACTTCCAAGTTAGAATTGCTTCAACTGCATCTGGATCTGGTCTGATGCCGTGCCTGTCCACCATCCTCCCCAAGTATTTTATCGAATCCTTGAGTATCTCACTCTTTGATGGTTGGCACTTTAGCCCCGACCTTTTCATGCATGTAAACACCTCGTCCAGTCGCTCTATGTGATCTTCCAGTGTAGGCGTCGCTATTACCACGTCATCCACGTAGCACATTACCAGATTGCCATACTTCTTTGTCACGCCTATCAATGCATGTGCCATCAACCGTTGAAATGTAGCCGTGGCATTGCAAAAACCAAACGACATCGTTCCCTTCTGTATATCTGTTCTTAACACGGACTGACTTGCTGCCACCTCTTGTGAGTAGCGCCCTCAAGGCTCTAGAGGTCGTCTGTGGGCTTATCGCACTCAAGTAATCTGCGTACACATCAATGTGCATTATTGTCTGATTGTTGGGTTCGTTCAAGTTCCTCGTTACTTCATGGCCGCCCACAGTGATTATTGACATTGTCCTGGCTCCGATCTTTGTTATGCCGAATGGCTTTCCCGTCACCATTTTCAGAGTGTTGCAATTTCCACTCTTTGTCGACCCTGCTACGGCTTCTGGCACCGGCACCGACCAACCTAACGTCTCGTTCAACTTCTGCTTTTCGATCTCCTGTTTCAATCGTTGCTCTATTTCCTTCGTCGCTAGGTCCTGTTTCACTTTGTTAATAGCCTCTGCCGCCGCCTTCTCATAATTTATCTCTAGGGCATTCCTGGCCGTGGCCTCTATTGCACTGCTGAATTGCGTTACAGCTTTCACCGTTTTCGTTGGCAGTTCCGCACTCGGTGCTTCCGAATTTTTTGTTTCAAATTCAGTTTGTCTGTTTCTCTGGTTCTGCACAGCCGCTAACGCCAACTTATGCTTGGGGTGACTCTGGTTCTTGACTGCCTCCCAAAACAAGTGACAGTCCATCCTGAAGTGCCCTTCTTGATTGCAGAAGAAACATCTCGCACCTATTTTGATGATCAAGCCACTATAGAACTCGTGTTCTTCTATCTGGCTCATATCTTCCTCATCGGGTGCATATCGCAGACTCTTCATGCCCTGTTTGTATGTTGTGCAATACGCCACGTGATGATTAGCTGACCCGCAGTTTGCGCATGATCTACGTTTGTCCATGTCATCTCTAGGCTTATACCATGACGACCTTTGTGGTTGACTCCCCCCCTGCATGTTCCTGTTATCCGAATATGAGTATTTCTTGGGTTTCATTAGCATGTACTCTCTTGACTTCTGTCTCACCTCTTCTGGAGTCGGTGTGCTATCTTTCGACAGTGTATAGTACGTTGCTAACATTGTTCTCAATTCGTCACTTTTCACCCCATCGATGAACTTCGAGGCGATGCTAAAGTTCCTTCTGTTTGTTGACTCATCAGGATCACTCCTTCGTCTCAAGCTCTCGATATCATCTAGGAACCGATCAATTGATTCATCGTCCCTTTGCCTTCTTTTTTCGAATCTCATCATTGCTTGGTGACCCTTCATGCCTGACCCGAATCGATTCAACAATATCTCGAAGATCTTGTCCGCTGTGTCGCGTTCCTCTTCTTTCTTTGCAACTACGCATTTCAACGCCGTGCCTTCTAAGTTGCTGAGTATCGCTGTGCAGGCTTGTCTCTCGTCGTTCAATTTGTCCTGTTCCAAATGTAGTCTCATTACCTCTACCCAAGTATCGATGCATCCGTCTGAGTCATCCTTAAATTCTTTTGGCTTCTTGAAGGTTTTCCTGGATTTGCCACCTTCTCTCTCACTCCAATCTCGTAGCGAACGCTTCCAATGTTCTATTCATCATTTGCCAGGTGCTGGCCCATGTCATAGCGTCCGGTCCCACGTTATTGTAGTTCGTGGAATCACCTGGACCACTCGTCATATTTGCGGCTCCACTTTTCATAATTGTCTTCCCCCCCCCCCCCCCCCAATGCTTTGCTCGCCGCATCTCGGGGTAATGGTAACGGTGTTGACTCCCGTTTGTTCCGTTGTGGTTCCACGAAATCAACTCTGTTACTTTGCCTTCGATCCGTTACCGGCCTGTCTTGTGATGTAGAGTTTCTCAAGATGGCATCTAGTTTTGCCTGTATGGCACATGAACTCTCAGCCTGGTCCCTTCTCATTGTGTCCATTCTCGTTTCCAGACTCCCCAACTGGCTGTTCACAGCATCATACCGTTGCTTTATTTCTTGCATGTCTTTTTTGATGTTCTTATCTCGCTCTCCGTCAGTGGCCTCTACCTTGTCTGACATCTGCTGAAGCTTTTCCTCTCTCGCCCTCGCCAGATTGAAATAGTTGTCCAGGTACTCGTGTTTTTTGTATCTTAATTCTTTCTTTATCACCTCTCTATCCTCCTCGCTGTGCTTTAGTTTCTTGTCGATATGATCTAGCTTCGCCATCAAATCGCCCAGTTCAAGAGGAGTTGTTGTTTCTTGGTCAGCTGTTGCCCTAGTTCTGGCTGCTGCCCCCTGTTCTTCTTGGTTGGCCTCTGTTGTTATCGTGGAAACTGTTCCAAATGTTTTGCCTTTCTCGACTTTCGGTTCTTCCGCCACTACGTCTCTCGACTTCATTCCAACCATCATCGCTATCCTCTCTGTGAATTACGTTCTTTTTGCTTGAGACTCATTCTTTACTGTTTCTGACGTGTTGCCCGTCGTGTCCTCCACAGTGTCTATCGGTGAGAATTCCATCGACTTTTGATTTTGTTCCTCAGCATTCGTCATCGGTGTCAACTCCGTTGTCTTCTTCTCCACCTCATCAACACTCGGGTCTGGTGTTTCTAGGTCAATCTCAATGGCGGGTTCCGTTTGTTTCCCCTCAGCGCCCTCTTTTGTCTTGTTCTCTTTTGAATTTCTTGTGTTGACCATGCTTACTGAAAAGTTCTTCCTTGTTATTCTTGGGCCAACCGTTTTCACTTTTCGTTGCGACGAGTTATGTTTTGTCTTTGACTCTGTAGCTCTTTTTTCAGCTATCGGTACCCTGCTCCGTCTCATGATTTTTATTTGCAATTACTTCTATTTACAATATTACTATTTACGAAATTCTATTCTAAGGATAAAATTTCTGATAATAAATATAATAATAAAAAAACAACGTTCCCCTTCCCTTTTAAGATTTATAAAAATTTTACTAATTCGTGATCCTAACCTAATCGGATCTATTGCGATTTAACGTTCTGACTAGTCCTATTGCTTTTGATCTAGTTATTTCGACCTGTCTTAAGACCCTTTAGTACCGTCACACCACTTTTTTGTACCGTCCCAAGACCTCCGGTACTGTCCCAACACTTCTATGTACTGTCCCAAGACTTCCATGGTGCTGTTCCAAGACTTCTAGGTACTGTCCCAAGACTTCTAGGTACTGTCCCAAGACTTCTAGATATTGTCCCAAGACTCTTCTCGGTACTGTCCCCAGACTACTAATTCGTGATCCTAACCTAATCGGATCTATCGCGATTTACGTTCCGACTAGTCCTTTTGCTTTTGATCTAGTTATTTCGACCTGTCTTAAGACCCTTTAGTACCGTCACACCACTTTTTTGTACCATCCCAAGACCTCCCGGTACTGTCCCAACACTTCTATGTACTGTCCCAAGACTTCCCTGCTGCTGTCCCAAGACGTCTAGGTACTGTCGCAAGACTTCTAGGTACTGTCCCAAGACTTCTAGATACTGTCCCAAGACTCTTCTCGGGACTGTCCCAAGACTTTCTGGTGCTGTCCCCAGACTGCCTGTCCCAAGACTGCCTGTCCCACATGAACTCTCAGCCTGGTCCCTTCTCATTGTGTCCATTCTCGTTTCCAGACTCCCCAACTGGCTGTTCACAGCATCATACCGTTGCTTTATTTCTTGCATGTCTTTTTTGATGTTCTTATCTCGCTCTCCGTCAGTGGCCTCTACCTTGTCTGACATCTGCTGAAGCTTTTCCTCTCTCGCCCTCGCCAGATTGAAATAGTTGTCCAGGTACTCGTGTTTTTTGTATCTTAATTCTTTCTTTATCACCTCTCTATCCTCCTCGCTGTGCTTTAGTTTCTTGTCGATATGATCTAGCTTCGCCATCAAATCGCCCAGTTCAAGAGGAGTTGTTGTTTCTTGGTCAGCTGTTGCCCTAGTTCTGGCTGCTGCCCCCTGTTCTTCTTGGTTGGCCTCTGTTGTTATCGTGGAAACTGTTCCAAATGTTTTGCCTTTCTCGACTTTCGGTTCTTCCGCCACTACGTCTCTCGACTTCATTCCAACCATCATCGCTATCCTCTCTGTGAATTACGTTCTTTTTGCTTGAGACTCATTCTTTACTGTTTCTGACGTGTTGCCCGTCGTGTCCTCCACAGTGTCTATCGGTGAGAATTCCATCGACTTTTGATTTTGTTCCTCAGCATTCGTCATCGGTGTCGACTCCGTTGTCTTCTTCTCCACCTCATCAACACTCTGGTCTGGTGTTTCTAGGTCAATCTCAATGGCGGGTTCCGTTTGTTTCCCCTCAGCGCCCTCTTTTGTCTTGTTCTCTTTTGAATTTCTTGTGTTGACCATGCTTACTGAAAAGTTCTTCCTTGTTATTCTTGGCCCAACCGTTTTCACTTTTCGTTGCGACGAGTTATGTTTTGTCTTTGACTCTGTAGCTCTTTTTTCAGCTATCGGTACCCTGCTCCGTCTCATGATTTTTATTTGCAATTACTTCTATTTACAATATTACTATTTACGAAATTCTATTCTAAGGATAAAATTTCTGATAATAAATATAATAATAAAAAAACAACGTTCCCCTTCCCTTTTAAGATTTATAAAAATTTTACTAATTCGTGATCCTAACCTAATCGGATCTATCGCGATTTAACGTTCTGACTAGTCCTATTGCTTTTGATCTAGTTATTTCGACCTGTCTTAAGACCCTTTAGTACCGTCACACCACTTTTTTGTACCGTCCCAAGACCTCCGGTACTGTCCCAACACTTCTATGTACTGTCCCAAGACTTCCCTGGTGCTGTTCCAAGACTTCTAGGTACTGTCCCAAGACTTCTAGGTACTGTCCCAAGACTTCTAGATATTGTCCCAAGACTCTTCTCGGTACTGTCCCCAGACTACTAATTCGTGATCCTAACCTAATCGGATCTATCGCGATTTACGTTCCGACTAGTCCTTTTGCTTTTGATCTAGTTATTTTGACCTGTCTTACGACCCTTTAGTACCGTCACACCACTTTTTTGTACCGTCCCAAGACCTCCCGGTACTGTCCCAACACTTCTATGTACTGTCCCAAGACTTCCCTGGTGCTGTCCCAAGACTTCTAGGTACTGTCGCAAGACTTCTAGGTACTGTCCCAAGACTTCTAGATACTGTCCCAAGACTCTTCTCGGTACTGTCCCAAGACTTTCTGGTGCTGTCCCCAGACTGCCTGTCCCAAGACTGCCTGTCCCAAGACTGCCTGTCCCAAGACTGCCTGTCCCAAGACTGCCTGTCCCAAGACTGCCTGTCCCAAGACTGCCTGTCCCAAGACTGCCTGTCCCAAGACTGCCTGTCCCAAGACTGCCTGTCCCAAGACTGCCTGTCCCAAGACTGCCTGTCCCAAGACTGCCTGTCCCAAGACTGCCTGTCCCAAGACTGCCTTGAACCACTGTACCTTTTACCACCACTTGAGCTCTAGTAGAAATTTTCCCAAAAAACCCAATCTTACTGGGCCAAAAGTTAGAACTACCAACCCCCTTGTATTTATTTCTCTTTTTGATGCAAGTCGAAACCCGACTTGTTCGAGGTGTCTTGTGATCACCTGTTTGCCCAAAACCGACTAAAACTTTTTTTTTGCCAAAAGCGTCAAAATTTGAACAGAGAGAAAAAAATAATGATGAAAACAGAGAAGTCAACCCACCTAAAACTCAAAGGTGACTCGTGCCAACCCTTTATCTGAACAACAACAAAAAAATGTCTGGTACCTGATTGCCACGCGTTCTTCTCCCCCCTGCTAGCGATCTTATGGGGTATCACAAAAATTGTCTATGTCCGTTCCCCCCCTCCCGATCCGACCAGGGTACCTACCTTAATTCGATGTTAAATTTGGATATTCGCTTCTTATAACCAACGCGTGTAAGAATCTAATGTAACTAAATCGACGATGCCGAACAATTAGTTACTCTTCAAGGAAGATGAAGTTTCCCCTCAAGTCTGTCGAGAGCTCGGAGTTCAATGAAGTGGTGCAGATAGACCATCAAAAAATCTGCATGACAGAGTCGGGATATAACCAGATACTGGTTATAATAGATCACTTCACAAAGTTGGCGGCAGCGGTTCCGTGCCAGACAGCCTCGGCCGAAGAGACATGTGATCATCTGATAACGCATTGGATATCGCGATATGGTTGTCCAATGACTTTCCAGTCAGATAACGGTAAAGCTTTTGTGGGGGACTTGACAAAAGAATTGATGAAGAGATCGCACATTGCTCAAGCACATTCGACAACCTACCATCCACAGACCAACGGGTTGGTAGAGAGACAAAATAGGACACTGGTCAACATGTTGAGGGTGTACTGCTCAAGATACATGACGGACTGGGATAAATACCTGCCACAGGTAGTAGGGGCCTACAACAGTACACAACACTCAACGACGGGCATCAGTCCCTTCATGATGTTGACGGGCAGGGAGAGAGCAATGCCTCTGACATTCTTTTACCCGGAATACGAAGGGAAAAGGACGTCGCCTCAGGCATACGTGAAAGAAGCGATCAAAAGACAACAGGAGTTAAACGAGCTATGCAGGAGGAACACGGCGCAAGCGCAAATGAGGCAACGCAGAAAATATGACGAAAAAATATTACAAGCGAAGCCATATGAAGTGGGCCAATACGTGTGGGTCTTCCAAAATGTCATACCGCCCAAGGGAACAAAGAAACTACTCAAGAAGTGGAGGGGACCATTCATGATAACGGAAGTTCATCAACAAGGACGGTTCTATCGCTTGAGTACTGGGCGAGCGGCACATTATGAAAATCTGAAGCCTCACGTCCCGTCCCCGGAGGATTGGTGCATACCGAAGAACATGGAGGGTCTTGAGTACCTGGTGGTAGAGCCAGCGTGTGAAGTGAATGAAAAAGGCACCAGAGAGAAGAATGATGGTAATGAGAACTTGAGTTTAGACGACAATGAAAAGATAGAAGTGGAGTCTGAAGCAGGATCATTTGTAGAAGAAGACTGGAACGACCCGGAGGAAGATGAGGTGCCGAAGTGGATGGAGCCAGATCGACCAATACCACCGGGGACCAGGACTGGCAATCGTAAACGGACCGGCATGAGGTGCAACAGGTACGGGGATGACTTCTTGATCGATAAGATACAGCCAGACAAATTGGGCGAGGAACTACTGAGTGCAGGCGAACTGGAAGCCGAAGAGGAATGGCAGGTCATTGACGATGGTGGACACTATCCGCAGGAAGACTACTCGACGCCAGAATTGGAGACGGATCTCGAACAGAGTGAGATAGAGAGGAGGGAGAACACGAACTTGAGGATACTAGAGTGGATGCGCGATGTCAAGGACGAGAGCCGCGAAGGACAAAGCATTCAACAAGTCGACGTATCATCGGCAAATTATATGAAGGCAGAGGACCCTCTTTTCGGATGGACGGCAACAGATAGGCCATTGGACATTCCTCCGGACAATTCAGACCCGACAACATCGACGGGGACGTCGATAAATATTTTTGTCCGGGGAGTGGGGGTAGAACTTACCCACACCGAAAATTTGATGATAAAGAAGCTCAAGGAAGTGAGAGAAACAAGCAAAGTGGAACTGGAAGAAGAGCCAGAGCCTACCATAGGTCGGAATTTCAAAACGAAATTTGAAATACCCAATGAGTACTCGGAAAACATCATGATAACGGATAGCGACTTCATCCTGTCAAACAGGACTAGCGCGATCTGCATCACGGCGGACATGAGTTTCAAATCAAGATTGGAAGCTGACTTCAGAAGAGAGTACCAGAACGTGGAGTTTCTGTTCAGACAGAGACCAGGACTGGGAGGGATGGCAGCGCTTCCACCATCAGTAGCACAAGTCCCGGGCAAATATCTGTGCTTCCTAGTGACGAGGGTCAATGACAGGAACACAATTGATCCCGAACACGTGATGTTGGCACTAACAAGACTACGAGACTTCATGATTGAAAGAGGAATAACGGAGGTCTCAATGCCGGTGTATGACCCAAACAGGGGCAAACTGAGCTCGAGGGAATTGTACGCTATCCTACATGTAGTCTTTGCGGAAACTGAGATAATGGTGTATCTGCACAAAAAATACTACTTGAGCATCGCCTGAGTTGGGGACACGGGGTCTCGAGTTGGGCGTGAGTGACGAGTCTTGAGTTAGGTACTGGGGTGCGGCACAGGTAAAGGGATCTTAAGACGTGATTGGCATGACAATTAAATTTTGAAAAGAATTAACGGTGCTAAAACATAAAATGAATCTGCATGCTTTTAAGGAAATTCCAATTGAATCGTTTTAAGTAGAATGAAAATGATAAGATTTTAACCATACTGGTAAAAGGGGGGTTTTCTAGGTTAGGAGCATGACATGTTAGGTCTTAATGTGGTTTCTGTTTTCAGATCAAGTTTGAAAAACAAAGTTGAAAATCCAACTACACTCAAGCGAGAGACAGAAAGAGAAATCTTGATTGAACTCGCGATAATCGACACCTACAGCAACTGTTTGCAAGGGAACATTTCTAGAGAATTCTTGAGTGGGGTAATACTTGAGTCGGTAAGGTAATTCTTGAGCTGGTTAATACATACTTGAATACATCCCGAAGTCACAAGAATGGCAGACAGATTCTGGAAATCCATGCCCGCGGCCCTGAAGAAGCCTACTCTTGATGAGCTGTACAGACGCCTGAGGGACCTGGATTATACCCAAATAGACGAGAGAATGGCGGTAATGCTGAATGCCATCCTCCAGTTGGAAGACCAGGGTGAATGCAGGGAGTCTGCGACGGAGGCTGTCTTGATGGTCGGCTACACCACTGAGGGAATATCAAACCAAGAACAGACCAGATGGTTGTCTTGGAATGTGGATGGAGGAGTAAGGGGTTTTGACTTGGCAAGGAATCCTGGCCTGAGTAACAATACCGAATATGGCGCAGGGGAATTCCCACTACCAACTAGGCCAACAGCAAGATCTACAGGCCAGAGCTCGAGTAAGGTGCTATCGATGACGCAAGCACAACAGACGACCGAGGCGTACCGGATCTTGGTGTTCTAAAGAAAGAGCTCGAGAAGACGCAGAAGGAAAGGAATAAGGCGAACCTCGATCGGGATCAGGCAAAGCTGGATCGGGAGAAGGTTCAGCTGGAAAGGGACCAGGCGGTCAACGAGCGAAATCAGACTCTGAGGTTGCTTGAGATGCTAAAGGCTGAACATCAGCAGGAGCTAAGGGTGCGGGAGAATGCCGCGAATTGTGAACAACTGAAGTCGGAGCTGGAGAGAATAGAACAACGACAACGCGAACTTGACGCACAGAAGGGAGCCAGGCCGAAGGAGCGAGTGGTTACCAGCTCGAGACCAGAGTCACGCATTGTAACATTCGCCCAAATACTACACAGCGACGGAGCGTAGAAAAAGTACCTATTAACGACTGGCAGGCGTCACTTACCTTAATCCTACTCGTTTTTCACCGTCTCGACCTTGCCAGTTGATTTTCTGGTCTGTTTAGGGCAAAGTAAAAAGTTACCATTTTTAGGCCATCAGTCAAACGACTTTTGATCAGCTTTCGTTTACATGCAAACACAACCACATAGCTGAGTCTCGGATCCTCAGACTACGTGATTGTCATTAAAAACACGGCTCAAACAACCTATTTTAACATGTTTTTGTGTGACAGTTCTATATTAAATCCATTGGAGATGGATTGACCCTTTCCTTTTTCTAGCTACTCATGCTCTGAAATATTAAACAATAACGGTGTTAATTAAGATCTATGACATTATAGCAGCTATACAGTCAGTCTATACAGTCCCTTCACATAGACAGTCTCTGGGGGACCAAGCCTCCGCTCCCGTAATATTCTTGAGGTAACGCTCTTATCTCTTATATTTCGTGTCCCGGGAGGGTCCCGTGGTATATTTATTCCCCCACTGAAGCCTCCTTCTCCACAAATTTCCGTCGCCAAGGTTCTTATCGTGTGTTATTGCCACGATAAAAGGCTTCGTATTTTTCGTCTCTGATACGACTGTTCTTTACAATCTCTGGCGTCGTTCTTTTTTTCGTCTTTTTTATTCAAAATGGCCGTCTTTTTTCTATTTCTCAGAAATGTTCATTCTTCAATCGAAATTTTAAAAATAAAAATTCTAGAACATTCTGACCCTCCTTCGCAACACTTTTTTGTTCATAAGGCCTTTAGTCGTTCTTTTTTACGTCGCCGGAAGGTTGTGCTGTGTCATCTGGCAGAATGGCACATACTCCCCGGACAAGTCTCCATCAATGTCCCCATTGATCGCATAACACCGGGTTATCGTCAAGTAGTTGTCCAGTTTTCTGTAACCAATCTTACAAATCGCATAAGAAAATGAAATTTATCTACTCCACCTCAACTCACTACGTGTTCACAAATGGCATCGTACTACATCTCACTACCTTTCAACATTTTCACAAAATTTGCACCATGAGGAGTGTCCTAGATAAAATTTCTTTTCTGACTACTTACGTCGTCTTGCCATAAAACTTCTTTTCGCTCTTTGTGATTAAAAAGTGGGACGTGGCACGGCCACGCACCCGTTAAAATTAACTTAACATTGCTCACCAAGTATAATCAGTCATTTATGCGGTCCTTTCAATATTAAAACTAAGAAACTCTGTGGCTAGGAAAGTTCTTGAGTTACCCACCCTTCCAGAGCAAGTTTACTCAAACTTACCATGTCGCCACACAGTGAAGTTGTGTCTTACACAGGTTAAAAACTTCAGTCGTGAATAAATAGGTAAATATACTCACCTAGGTTCCTCATATACATACATAAATAGCCATAACTAAAATCAACAATTTCAACAATTTTAACAATTGCAACATTATAGTTTGGTCTGACCAAACTAGATCAAAGCAAAAAGTTTCACAAGTTCAATAATCAAAACTTGGTTGATTTGTTCAAGTTTTTACACACAAAGACAATCAAGTTTTCTCTCCTTCTCTTCTCTTCTTTGGTCATCTTCATTCCATCACTTTTCCATCTTGATCTTCGCTGTCTTCCAACACTTTCTCCAGCATGTCCATGGAGTTGCGGGCCGTGCCCCAACTCTCCTGCTCCAACAGCCTCGGTTTGCAGCAAGGTAGCAAGTCCACATTCACCTTCTGCTCCCGGTTCCTGCAAAAGCTGTTGTGAAGACATAGGCTCACGTTTCGTTCTAGGTCAGCTCTTAAGACCTCTTTCTTCTCATCTTCAGTAACACAAGGCGCTCCAGCTACCCGCTTCACCGCTGTGGTGACCGCGTTTCTGTGCGTCAGGAATGCTCGTTTATAGGCTCCTGGTCCTATATCTAGCTGGAAAGGTTGATAGGCTTCCGTGTTCCTTGACATGTGACGCTTCGCGCGTTCATACATCCATGATGTCATCACTGCACGGAACCAAGGCATCAATCTTTGCCTTGACCATATTCTTTCAATGGCTTTAGGTATCCTCAGAACCTTGCAGGTGGTTCTGAAAAGATCCAATTCACGACTCATCTTCACGTTGCTCAGCTGCTCAGGAGTAGGCACGGCCGTCTCCTGCTGACTTGTGTCTGCGTTAGCCTCCAGCCATCTCACTGCTAGCTTGGCGCTAACCACCACGATTGACACTTGTTGATTCTGATCGGGCAACCCCGTGGAGTACAACTCCTCCACGTCCCATACTAGGATCAGATTCCCGCGTTTGGGGTACCACAACGTCTGCGCCAAGCAGTGGCAAGGATACTCCCCATGGGTTCTCACTATGTTCCTTGGGGTCCGATACCCTGAGGCTCCCAGCAACGGTTCCACTTCCATCAGAATTCTGTGTAAGTCGTCTTTTTCTTCTATTGTGGGGAATTCAGTGGGTAAGGCTCCACTCGCTTTCTGTTTCTCGAACTCACTCACATTGCCTTCGTTCAGTCTCATGAACTATTCACCCACAACGTCTTGCAACTCGCCTTCAGATCTTTTTGGGACTGCCCGAAAGATCTTTGCCAACAAGTCATATGACCTTTCTGACATTCTGGCCAACCTCACGCACTTTGGCACAGAGAAAAGTTGGTCAACCAACACTTGTTGCGTCCTAGCATCCATCCATCACTACCATGTGCGTAGGATACTTGCTATTACAATATGGTGCGGAGCTTGAACCCACCATATATTTTGAACCAGTAGGTCTGTGATAGGCTTCACTATCCTTCAGATTCATTTCTTTTTCTAGAGCTTCTCGCCAGGGTTGTTCCTCACCAGACTGCGGGTCATTTCATTCCACCGCGTCACGTTGCCATTCATGAAATCTGCAGCTATGGTGCCCACCAAAGGATTTGGTGGTATCGTGCACAAGATCACGAGCTTGGGTCTGTACTTTTCTTTCAATTCGTTCAAGAGACACACCAATAGAGGTTCCCACTTGTTCTCCGGAGTCACGGGGGCTCTCGAGACGTCATTGGTCCCCAGCATTATTATTAATGTATCCAGATGATCCTCGCTCTGGAATTTCATCATTTTGATGACCTGAGCCACTGAGGCTCCTCCAAAGGACAGAATGGTAGTCTGACCATAGACGAAGATCTCATTCAGATCCCTCACCAAACTGTCTCCAATGATCAAATGGCGACTCCCTGGGGGAATTACCTGGTCGTTCGTGGCGGGGTTCCAGCTCATGTCATTCAGGCAGGCTCGAGGATGCTCGGCTGGCACTTGCGTGAACTGATGACGTGCCATCAGATTCTTCCTGATGTCTACCACGCGAGACTTCTCAAAGACTCCACCAGGCGCAGAACACGCTATCGTGCGGGTTGTTCGCTCCGAGCTATTTGATGAATGATCACGACGTTGGGAAGGAACGATCCTAACCAGTGTCCGCTCAGTGCCTCTGTTGATCTCATCCATCGCGGCTCTGGCCACTTGGTTAAATGATTCCTGGAATTGAGGAGCTAGATAGGTGTCAGAAGGGTCTGGTATCGTGAACCTTTGACTCGAAGCAGACGGTCGTGTCTGCTGAGGAGCCTCGGGCTCCCTTGATGCACGCAAATCCAGAACCTCAGGTCCTCTCGATGCGCATAGCTCCTGCGCTGTTGTCCTGGGGCGTGTGTCGTTGGATCCCTCCGAGGAGCTCATGCTCGCCAGGACTTCCGGTGACACCTGGCTCACCTTCGCCATATACAGCTCCTTCAGGTGCTTTATTTCATCCTCCTTGTAGGCCACCTGCAGATCTTCAAACTTCTTTTTCCATTCGTCTCTCTCTCGAGCTATCGCCCTGTACTCCTGAAGTTTGGCACATAGCTCGCTCTGATCTCTCTCCTTCTTCTCCAGTGTCTCAATCGTCTCCGACGTCTGGATCTCTATCTCGCTCACTCTCACTCTCTCAGCTGTTGGAGAGTCGACCGAGTGTGACGGGCCTGGCCCATCACGTTGTCTCTTCGCTCCGATGAGTGGCTGCGCAGGTTGGACGGGTAAGGGCATCTCACCTAGCCGGTGGTCCCTTTGCTCACCTAGTCCTGGCTCACGAGCCAGGTCGTGGCCAGACATTTCTCCACGCCTCCATCTCATCAATCGGTTTCGGCCTCTCTCGGCGGTCCCGGACTCACCGAAGGCCAACATCAACACGACTTCTGTAGGGCGATTCCCTCGACCCTCTCGTCCTAGTGCATTGAGGAGTGCGACCACAAACATCGCCAACCCCGGGTCTTCTCGTGTGAAATCACAATCGATCAGCCGCTGATAGATCTCGTCTAGAGTCGCTCCTAGACTCGCTGAGAGGAATTCCATGAGTTCGTTCGTGTCACCCATTTCTTATCGTGTTGATTCTTGTCGTCGTGTAGATTCTTCGTTTGATTCAATGAATTCAATAAACAATTTCTGATCAATCAAGATCTAAAAAACAAGTCGCGACTTAGAACCATCATTTTCGGATACAACATCAATCAATTCTTTAAAACTCTCCATTGAAATTCTTTTTTCAATTCCGATTTAAAATTTAGCACCAAGGTGGATCGTCCACCTTTGCCTTTGTCAGAGTAGCACGAATGTGCGCTGTCACCTTGATGACCTGGAGTACTCCGGGTCCTTTATGACATAAAAAATAAAACATAATCATAACAATAACATAACATAAACACATAAACATCACACACCTACACTATCACAAAGAAACATAGTCCCTAATACTGTACCTAAAACCTAACCTAACCTAAACTTGACTCTAATTCCTGTCGAATAACTTAATAAAAACCACTTATCGCCGAGCGCAATTCTTAGCATATACTCAGATAGTATTTTTTATGTAAGTAAACTTCTATGTCAGTCTCTGAAAATATCACATGTACAAGAGCGTACAACTCTCTCGGGTGTAGCTTCCCTCTATTGGGATCATAAACTGGTAACGAGAGAGAGGTCACACCTCTCTTAACCAGGAAGTCGAGTCAAGGCCAACACCAAGCTCTCCGGATTCACGTGTTGCCTATCAGTAGCTTTCGTAACCAAAAAACACAAATATTTCCCTGGTATCTGTGATGCAACAGGGGGCAGCGCTATCATCCCTCCCACACCAGGCCTCTGTTTCCACAAAAACTCGATATTTTTATACTCTCTCTTGAAGTCAGCCGCTAGTGCTGTTTTGAAGCTTACGTCCGCGGTTATCGCTATGGCGCACGTGCGTTCCGTGAGTATGAAATCGCTGTCCGTTATGACCATATTGTTCGAATAATGGTTCGGTAGATCAAAATACGATTCAAAGATTCGTCCAAAAGGTGGTTTTTTAGCATTCTCGCCCTCTGTCTCTAGTTATCCGGTTTCTCTTGCCGATTTCAATTTTTTTATTATCAGATTTTCGGTGTGGGTGAGTCCTACCCCCACTCCCCGGACAAAAATATCCATCGACGTCCCCGTCGATCGCCCAAAGTCTAGGAGACCGAGGTTGGATTGTGGAACACGTAGAGGACCATCTGGGGCGACCCAGTTGGACTCAGTATTGTCATGACTGATGTATTTGACGCCGTCTCTATCGACGTCCTGAATCGTCAGGATCGTCTCTTTTGGATCTGTCGGCAGATCATGGAGCCATTCGAGCACGCGCAAGTTTGTTAGTTCTTGCTCATGAGTCTGTTCCGCTTCTGGTTCGAACTCCACTTCTGGTTCTGATCGATCGTCGATCCAATCTTGATCCATATCGTTCACAAGGTCGATTTCTTCTAGCATCGCCACTTCGTCCAGTCCCACCAGCGAGTCTATGACATCACTCACTACTATCCTGTCTACAACGAAGTCCTCGCCGTACGGATTGTATTTCTTCTGGTTTTTTCCTCTCTTGCTTTGGCGTGTTTCCATAGTGAGAGGAAAGTCAGGCTGTATTCCTTTGTCAATTTCGGTTTGTTCCGGGCAGTCCCAGTCTTCTTCGGCATAAGGTAGAGTTTCATCGTCCACCTCTACTCGCTCGGTCAACTCGAGATCCAGTGGTAGATCGCAATCGTCCACCACCTCATTCCCGTCATTCTTGTCGCGAGTACCCCTTTCATTCACTTCACAAGCAGGATCCACTATCAAATAGTCTCCCTCTTGCATGTCCGCTGGGATGCACCAATCCTCTGACGAGGCATTGTGTGGTTTTATGTTCTCGTAATGAGCTGCTCTTCCAGTGCTCAATCGATAAAAACGACCTCCTTGGTGCACCTCTGTTATCTGAAATGGACCACGCCATTTCTTTAATAATTTCTTGGTTCCTTTTGGTGGAACCACTTCCTGGAACACCCAGACGTAGTCGCCAACTGAGTAGGCTTTCGCATCAGCTGTCCTGTTATCAAACCTCCTTTTTTGTCTAATTTGCGCCTGTTGCGTATTCCTCCTGCATAAGTCATTGAGATCCTGTTGTCTTCTAATAACATCCCGCACGTACGTTTGCGGTGCTGTCCTCTTCCCCTCATATTCAGGGTAGAAAAACGTCAACGGGAGCGCTTTTTCATGACCCGTTAACATCATGTGCGGACTTTTTCCCGTGGTGGAATGCTCCGTGCTGTTGTAAGCACCCATCACTTGCGGCAGGTGCTTGTCCCAGTCATCCATGTAACGCGAGCAGTAGACTCTCAGCATGGATACCAGTGTGCGGTTTTGCCTCTCGACTAGGCCATTCGTTTGCGGGTGATAAGTGGTCGAGTGGGCCTGCGCTACCTGCGACCTTTTCATCAACTCCTTCGTGAGATCACCCACGAATGCTTTGCCATTGTCCGATTGGAACGTGATGGGGCAGCCATGCCTCGCTATCCACACATTTATCAAATGATCACATGTTTCTTCCGCCGATGCTGTCATGCAGGGTGCTGCCTCCGCATACTTCGTAAAATGGTCGATCATTACCAGCACCTGATTATAGCCCGTTGCTGTCATACAGATTTTCTGATGATCAATTTGCACCACTTCGTTGAAACCTGACGACTCTTTTGACTGTAGGGGGAACCTTAGCTTCCTGGGATCCTTCGCCTGCTGACATGACAGGCATGCTGCGATCCACTTCTCACAAGCCTTTTTCAATCCCGGCCATTCGAATCGTTTATGTATCCTGTTATACACTTTGTCCACGCCTTGATGACCCATCTGCTCATGTGAGCGAAAGAGCAATTCGGTCTGGTACAACTGTGGTAACACTATTGAATTGTATTTATAGAGGACCTTGTCCTCCTCTTTTCGCTTGCAGGCAACGATTCCGTTCTTATTCAGGTACAACAAGTCGTTTCGCTTCAGGTAGAATTGCTTCAAGATCTTGTAGCTGTCTTCTTCCAAGTCTCCCTTGTCAGGTGCTCCATTCTCGATCCATCTCTTCAGACTGCTCGTCATTCTATCATTTCGTTGAGCCCTCAGGAGATCCGACAACCTGTACCTGGCTTTCAAATACGTCTTCACCACGTTCATTTGCCCACTCATTATCTCCGGGGCATGAGCATCGTCCATCAACTTGACACACCATATCTTTTTCAAAGGCGTCGCTTCCTGCACAGATGGTTCCAGATTGGTACGGACGACCGTACCATGTGGCAGCAATCTGGTTGGGCGTTTCGAAACTGCTATCAGCTCGAGCTCGTCTGCGGCATTATCTACCACAGTGCCCTTTTCATCTGAGGTGTATCTATCCCTGTCTGGATCCTGATGTGTTTCTCGGTCCAGCCCACGCTGCTTCCAGTCTACCAATAAAGAGTGGATTGCGATCTCTGACATATCGGAATTGGAAGTTGTTTCAGACGTGTTGTCCCAGGACTGAGGCCTCGAGTCAACACTTGAGTCGACTGATTTCCCAACATCATATTCCAAGTTGTCTGAGATGTTTCTCGACTCCCCGGACAAAACTCTGTCCATCGGTCGCTTCAAACCCGACTCCCCGGACAAAATTCTGCCCCTAGGTGGTCTAGTCAACCTCTCCCCGGACAAGTCGTCCTGCACGGGCTCAAAGGTGTCTGACTCCTCAGACGAGTCGTCCTTGACTGGCTCGAAGGTGTCAGACTCCCCGGACATTGTCTCGTCTACGGACGAACAATCTGGGCTTGGCTCGTATTCCTGTTTTGCATCCGTGAAGTGCACTCTCCTCGTGAAGCTAGATTTCGACCTGATCCTGACTTCCTCAGTAGTTTGGTTCTGATTCAATGTTCCATATTCAGTGAACGAAGTTCTCAACAAGACTTCTTTCGGCATCGAGCTCACCAGCTGGTTGACGATCGACCTGCAATCCCGTTCAATGCCTCGGCTGCGAATGGACACTGGCCTCTTCTCTGTTCTCTCGGTGACAGTCAACCGCTGCATTTTCTCCATCCATTCACGATCATGCCTATCCACTTCCCTGTCCAACAAGTCACGGAGTTTTCCCATGACGTCCGGCGCCACGTTCAC
The DNA here is from genome assembly GCF_963678635.1 of Symsagittifera roscoffensis. Classification (NCBI taxonomy): domain Eukaryota; kingdom Metazoa; phylum Xenacoelomorpha; order Acoela; family Convolutidae; genus Symsagittifera; species Symsagittifera roscoffensis. The sequence goes on along the minus strand of NC_087063.1, from coordinate 4,266,266 downwards.
CGTCCTGTTCAATAGAGCCATGCTGTTTATACCCATCCTGGTTAGTTCTTGCTGCACCAAGTTGGATCGGACTAGCAGATCCAACGGAACGGGCTCGCCTCTGGCTAAAAGCTTTATCTCAGCGGCTGTCTCCACTGGAAGGTCAGGGTGTCCAGGTATAGGATGTCCTGACTTGTCTAACCACCTAGTAAGTGGCAGCTTGTCGTAGGTTTCTTTATCCAGAAAGGAAAACCCGTCTTTGATCTCTGATTGGTTAGCCTGTTTGTCCTCGAGGCGCTCATAAAATTCTGTCTTTTTACTGAGGCTATCTGCGTTCTGGTGCTTGTCACGAGTACGGTGCTCTATGATCATGTGGTATCCATCCAGGCGCACGATGCAACGACCAATATAGCTTTGGTCCATCGAATAGGTCTTCAGCCAGGCAAGGGCACGGTTATCCACACGTAATTTGAAGGGAGCACTCCCCAAGTAGGCCCTGTATTTTTCCACGAAAGTGATCACCGCAAACATTTCCGCTTTTGGTGCGCCGTACTTCTTTTCAGTATCACTCAGGACTTTACTCCCGTAGGCTATCGCACGAAGAACCGTTCTCCCGTTCCACTCCTGCTCCTGGTGAAGTATGCCCGATATCGCAACCACTGATGCATCCGTGTCCAGCACGAACATCCTCTTCTCTGTTGGCATGCCGAGGACCGGCGCCTCGCAAAGTTCACGCTTAATGTTTTCAAATGAAACTTGTGCCTCATCAGTCCAGGTGAACTTTTTGCCCTTGTTTCTCATCAACCTCTGCATGGGGTATGTTTTGTCAGCATACCCCTTGATGAACTCTCGATAATAATTTGCGAATCCCAGAAAACTCATCAGCTGTGTATCTGTTTTAGGTGCCTTCCAGGTCAGCACCGCTTCAACCGCTTCGGGATCTGGTCTCAGTCCATGTTTGTCAACCAGGCGGCCCAGATACTTTATGGAATCCCTGAGGATTTCACACTTAGAGGGTTTACATTTCAGACCCGCCTGCTTCATGCAAGAAAACACCTCCTCCAACCTCTCTATGTGGTCTTCCAAGGTTGGTGTTGCAATCACGACATCATCGACATAACACATGATGAGATTCCCGTATTTCTTAGTGACGCTCGTGAGTGCCTGGGCCATCAGTCGCTGGAATGTGGCCGTCGCGTTGCACAATCCGAATGGCATCCTCTTCCACTGGAACAGTCCCAGCTCACACGCGAAGCCTGTTTTCTTTCGATCTTGCTTTCTGAGTGGCACTTGCCAGAATGCAGAGCCCAAATCCAACGTCGTGAAGAACTTCGCGTCTCCCAGCTTGGATAGGCTCTCATCGATGCGGGGAATCGGGTATGCGTCCTTTATAGTCACTGCGTTCAGATAACGGAAATCACAACAAAATCTGAGTTGTCCCCCTTTCTTTTTCGCCATGACCACACCACAAGCCCATGGAGACTTCGACGGCTCGATCATGTCGTACTCCATTAACATCTCGATTTCCTTCCTACACGCTTCTGACTTATTTGGGGTCATTCTTCTCGCCCCTTTCCTATGAGGTACCGAGCCCTCTTCTATCTCAATCTCGTGCTCTACAAAATTGCAACAACCTATGTCGGCCGTATGCTTTGAAAAAACATCTGCGTTCCAATTTAGCACCGCTCTGAGCGAATCTAATTCCTTATCTGATATTTTACCCTTCAGGTGTTCTATCTCAGGTAGGACAGGCTTATTCGCTGCTAACTCTGCTTCCGTCGGCCTCTCAGGAAAGTTGGAACAACTAGACAGCCCATCATCTGTTTCCGACTTCATTGAAAACAATTTCCTAGAAGATTTCAATTCATTTACTTTTTTCATTATACATTCTTGCTTCGCATGCAATGGACATTTAGTTACATCAAACTTTTTCAAGTTCTCCCCACTCTGAAAGTCTGTGTTCAGAGGCAAAGCGTAGCCAAGTTTCTTTCCCCGCTGTATTGTCACTGTTGTTGCTTCTGTGTTCAATAAAACACTCACACACAGTCCGCTCTGAGTGAGTGAGAAGCTTCTTCCTAAAATAGCCGAGCTTTTACTGTTTGGATTTGGTACCAGACACACCTGTCTGTCATTGCTGAGTTCATTCAAGTTCCTCATCCTAAACGTCGCTACTACGGCTTGGTTCGGTTTTAATCTAACTTTTCGATCCAGAAAATTGGCACCTTGGCCTGATTAATTAAGATCTTATTAAGAGGTCTTTTCTCATACTTTCTCTCAGGATCCTTGATCCTAATCAATCCGTCATTGAGATCAATCGTGACGTCAAAGTTGCGAACGAAATCCCTTCCTAGGATGAACTGGTCGGACTCGTCCAAATTCTCTACTACTAGGAAGCTCATCCAAAGATGTCTTCCTCCGAGCTGCAGTGAAATGATCGGGGTTCGTCCGGTGACATAGATCGCTCCTTGATTGGCAGCTGACAACCTGATGTTTGTCGGTATGAGATTCAATCAAAAAGTGGCCAGCGAGACGACGCTGGACAAATTCAAGGAGGAACTGTGGGACACAGTTGTGAAGTTTGGAGAACCGCTTCTGATAGGAACGGGCCTGGATGAGAAGGCGAGAAAAGAGCTGCTGAACAAGCTGATAGAGCTGAGGAATTCACGATCGAAGACTAGAGAAGAAAAATGTGAAGACAGCTCTACTCTGAAACAAAAAACTGTAGATAAAATAGTTGATGATACAAAAGGGGATAAGGTTGGGACTAGTAATATGATTAAAAGTACTAATATCCTTAAGGCTCGAGTAGGGGGGAGGCAAGAGTTGGAAGGGTTGGAGGTAGACAGAGAGGTCGAATCAGTGATGATAACCACAACACCCTCAAGCAGAGATGTGAAAACTCGCAAGAGGAAGAGAGAAGTGGAGGGATTGGGTAGTCCTTCAGTGGATGCTGTCTCGGAAGGAAACTTGAGAGAGACGGCGCCCATGGTTTTGGCTCGATGCAAGACGGCGGCATACAAGAGCAACACGGAGCTCAGAAGACCACTCGAAGTAGAGAGGGAAATAGAGGCTTCCACCAGTTCGACATCGGAGGAAGACTTTAAGCCTCAGAAGATAAACGTGAAGAGAGGTTCAACGAGCGGACAGACATGGGAAGTGGATGTCGGCAAAGAATGGGTTTCGAAGGCACACCAGGCCACGGGGAAGCAAGTGACGAGTGATCCACTGGAGAGGAACAAAACAAGGAACACCTCCCGGACATGGTGGGTGGCCCTCGAGACATTGAAGGAAATGGAAGACTGCTTGAAGAAGTTGGACAGTGGAGTGGCTCGCAAACGACGCAATTGGGCCACCCAGCAAAAGGCTGAGGTTAACAAGATAGAATTGGCCAATCAGCTGAAGAGGTCCTGGCAGAACTTGTTGAAGGATCATTTCGAAGAGGCAATGAGGACATCCTCATCAGCACCGCCATTGATGGCGAATCCCTTCATTAGAACCGCAGGACAATTGACGTTCACCTGGAGTCTGGTGGGAATAGAGTTAGAGACATTGACCTCATATGACAGGATCAAGTTGGGAAGCAAGAAGCTAGATGTGTATCAAGCACTGATGCAACACGTGGCCAGGGGTAATTCAGGCTTGAGCCTGGCTAGGAGGAAGGATGCCACATGTTTCTTGAGATGGATAATGTCAATGATGTCTGACAGCACCATTTTGGCGTGCCACCAAAGAGCAAGCGGAAGTAAAACCGTGGAAAAAAGAGTCTCAACGATCATCTTAAACGTGTATCAGAGTACTGGAATAGAGAAGGAAGATGGTTCCAGACTATCCCTAGAGAACCACAGAAAGCTAGATGAGGTGCGGAGGTTTTTTAACAAGAAGTTCGAAGAAGAACATGATGTTCACCGTAACCTGGCCTCGTCAGAGCAGTACTCGAGACCCAGCGAGAAGGGGGAATACCAATACGTGTCAGGAGTGATGGGAATAGCCTACAACCCCTTCTTAGACTCAGAAACTGGAGGCGCTCACAGGAACCACGAGGTAGCGGAGCTGCTGAAGTTTTGGACAGAAAGAATAATGGAAATAGACGCGGTGGAGAAAGAGAGGCCGAGCCTGGGCCTGATTCTTGAGAAAACACCGGAGGTGGTGAGCATACCGCGCTCGAACAAGAGAGTTGAAGTGAACATGGGTGATGGCAATGGCTTGCTGATCACGAACTTGGGAGTGGTATGGAAGTTACTAAGACCCTCCTGGTGCCCACATCCCCACGCGAGTCTGATCGAGGAGACCACCGAACGGGTGAGGTTAGCTCCAACGGAAGATGAAGATTTGGCAAAGTTGAGTGTGGTGCACAAACTGATCTTACCTCAGATGAAGGAGTCAGGCGAAAAGACGAACAGTCTCGAGTCAGCAAAGAAGATGGAGCCGGGTAGCTGTCTGGATTCTACGTGTGGGAGTGGAGAGCACACCTGCGATGGACGATCATGTGTCAGGATATTGTCCTTTCAAAAAGAAGATCTGGTTACTTGGTTTGAAGACATCACGGAAAGGGAGAAAAGTGAAGTACAAATAGTGGCGGAGTGTTACGCGAGAACTACGGTGAACATAGCGACAGCTCTCGGATTCTTCTCGAGAATGTGTAGTCTGCAGTCACTGGAGAGGCTAGAGTCTGAACACCATTTAGTGACGGCGTTGAGCGTGGAATCATGGCCGGGAGTGTTGCAGGTGACTCAAAAACATATCCGGAGCTGGAAGGTTGGTCTCGAGGCGGAAATGGGGTTTCCCATGAGCGAAGCTTATGGCCTGCCATTGAACGCAAAATCCCTGATAGGGTCAATGATGGCCAATTTGTGCGGAAGCCACTACCCACTGCACATGGCGATGGTGGAAGCATCCAGCCAGAGAATATTGGTGGACAAGGCCTTCTCAGTGCCCAAGTGCGTGAGGTTGGCTCGGGTATCGCATCACTCGCACAAGTTGTTGAGGAAAATCAGAGGGACAGTACCGAAGGAGTTGAGAGATGACTTGAGTGAAATCTGGGGAGAAGAGCTTTTGAAGTTGGAAAGTGAGAACACAAGCGATCACGAGAGACAGAACGTGATCGGAAAACCTGTGGGGGGTACTCCAAACATGGGAGAGAACGACACGATGCATGAGAAAATGATGGAGCTTGAGCCTCTCTTGGAAGCCTCGGGAGAGCGTAACCTCAGGAGCATTGAGATCACCCATGGAGAATGCCCATGCCACTGTTTGGCACAAACGGTGTGGTATCCAGATCACAAGAACCTTTGCCTGGTGTGGGATATAGAAGAAATTCGGTCGATCGGACTACCGGACCACCGGCAGAAGGTGACGCTCTTAGTAGTGAGTACGATGCTGGCTCTGAGATGGATAGATGAGAATATAACGAAGTATCGGGAAGCGACGACGCCAACGGCTGAATCAATATATGCGATAGACTACAGCAGGAGACTCGAGTTGTTTGAGACTGCATGCAAAGTATTCGCCATACCAACGGAAGTCAGACACGTATGGAGCCGTTTGAGGTACTTTCCATGGTTTCGAGCGACACTGACGTCTTGGTTATACATGACAACGAAAGATCACATGAGAAAGCATCAAAAGGAATATCGACAATTCCAGGCCGAGATTGGGCCGGAAGCTTTCAAGAGACCCCTGTTAACCCATCGAAATGCGATCACGACAGGATGGAAGAGAGTGGGTAAAATGTCTAGAGACAATACCAAAGCGAGGGAATCAATACTAGAGGAAGACTTGGCGAAGAACGTGAGCTTGAGCCTGCACAACTCCTTTTGTTTGAACAGGGAATCTAGAGTGAAGGCACTACCCAACCAGGCAATGAGGTTGCAGGAGCAAAGAGAATGGATGCGATCCTACGAACAGCTGAAGACTTGGGAGGAGATCGTGATTCGCTCCGATGATGAAGAAGAACTGTTGAGACAGTTTACCGTATCTAGTACAATGGGGTGCGGCACCTTCAAGGCGAAGAGTGCGAGATGAGTGGATGGTTCGAATGGATCTTGAGTCTTGAGAGGGAAGGGGGCTTGAGTGTGGATCCGGGTGAAACCTGGGCTCACGAAAAAGAAATTTTATTGAATCAGATATTGTTATTAATATGCTATATCTATTATATAAATCAAAATGCTGCATGACAATTTCCTGATTGAATGGGACAAAAGAAATTTTAAATGATTGGCTTAAAAAGCGAGAATTCAAGGGTGCAGGTGTGTGCAGATTATGATTGCTGTTTAGCGATAGTGTGAAAATTTTACATGGCCGTATAAATAGGCCCTATAACCATTGGCTCAAGAGTCAGGGACACTATCTCTTGTGTTTTTCTACCTCAAATCAGTCGGAGCCAATTCGGTTCGCTTGTGACATGAGACCACGACCCGTTACAGCTTAAAGGCTACTACCAAAACATCCCCCCACTCTAGAAATAATAACGTCCCCATACTCAGGTCTCTAGATACCCAAAATACATGAACGCCGTTAAAAACCGGGTTGGAACAATCCGTTAAGTTACTTTTTATTAGACAGTGGAACTTTGATCCATTTCAGATGGATCAACCTAAAACTCGCCTTACCTCAACATAACAATTATAAAACACACTCTAGAAATTTAAATTAAGTACTCACATCGTAGCACACTCAAGAAAGGGAAGTACTTCAGTCGGTAATTAACTCGAGAATTAAATAACGTAACTAAATGAGTTTTAATGTTTCAATGACAAGGACAAGTTTTAACTCTAGGATGTAGTTTTATGTGGACCATTGGGACACTCAAGCTGTCCACCTTTCCACCGAAGGTTCACTCTGGTCCAGTTCGAATAGTTGACCAGTTGGATAATTGTCCAGTTCTCAGGAACACTCTGTCTTCTATTTCAAATAGGACAGCTCTACTCTGGATTATTATTGTCTCGGAAATTGCGAATGGCAAATCCCTTCTGATTTATCTTGCAACTTTCCCGCGATTGTCACTCGATTGTTCTGACTTCTCTTTTTTGACTTTCAGTTATCGCGAGAAAATTGTGCATGACAGGCTCCATTCGAATTTTGAAAAAATAAATTTCACTCCAAAATCAAGTGTTTTTCGCTTTTCTCAAGGTCAAACTTCCAAATATGACCCAGGAGCGCCATAAAAACACTATGTAACATTCGTCTACTGCAGTCACACATGAGGCTTAAGAAAAATAGGCCCTATAACCATTGGCTCAAGAGTCAGGGACACTATCTCTTGTGTTTTTCTACCC